>NW_024750852.1:1561483-1573983 GCF_018991925.1 Homarus americanus
CACCCCTTGATTTATTGTCTGTTTACATCTGACAAGGCGATGATGGTGGACAGTGGATGGTTGTGAATTTGTGAGTAAAATGGAAGTCTTTGCAAAATTATAAATCCAATGCTATTTGTGTTTTGGTCTGCTGTTTTTCTCTTTCAGTTGTGTGTAATCATTGTTTTATGGTGTTAATTTCTCTTTCTTTTCTCTCATATCAATGGCGTGAACGAGGTAATTCTGATTCTTTCTCTTCTCTTTCAAAGCATCAATGCGTATGGCGTGGCGTGAGGTCATTTGCTGAATAGTTCCACACCGCTTCACCAGCCACGACTAAAATACACACACACACACACATACACACACACATACACACACACACACACATACACACACCTTAATTCAAACACCTCTGTCTGGGTCTTAAAAAAGTCCCCGAAACTTTATTGACCTTCGCATTCCTAAGCCATTACCAGGGTCTTCAATGCCGTGGTTTCCTTGTATGAAGAGATGTCTTATTGACGTGGTTGTCGGTGGGGGGGGAGGGTATTGTTTCACGCATAATAGCATCTCTAGTATCGAGGTTAACCGTGTTTGTACCTACTTTCTTCCTCCTAATTTGTGCAAGTCTTCATTCGACGATTTCTAGGTATGTTCGTTTGTTTATCAGGAAAGATTTTTACAATCGTTTATCGGGTTTCGTTTAGAATTTTCAGTTTTATTTTGTTTATGGGGTGTAGATTATGTCGTGAAAAGTTTTAAAATAAATGTTCGTAAATGGTTAAGGTCCCGTAGCTGACTTTTCTGAGAAAATTTAGCTAATGAAGAATATTAAAACAATTATTATGGATATTTTGTCATAACCTTGTACAGTAGATATTCAAATAGGTTATTTATGCTGATGTAGAAGTGAGAAAATATTATATGTCAGTGTTAGTGAAGTCTGGGTAACTATGTCACTATCGAATTAAACCAACATAGAGAAAATTACTACTAATAATGGCGTTGATTCTGATATTGTGTAGCGTTGACGCCATGGTAACAAAACACATTATTGAAGTCCAGGGAATATTTTTAAATGAAGTATAATAATAACTACAAAAATACAATAGCAATGACGATGTTCTCTCTCGGATTGTGTTCACTTATGATAGCTGCGGTACAATACTACAATGGTTTATTGTTCTACGCCGAGGTCACCACTGTAACTCTGTATTATATAAAGTACAGCATGGCGGAATAGCAGCTAGGCTTGTGGTTGGTTAGAGCTCATAAAGCAGTTCCCAAAAATTCACTAGTCAGAACATCTGTATTATTTAGTATTATTTGCCAATTTTCTTGTCTCGTGACGTAACTCTAGTAATTTTTTTAATGGCGTCTGGCGTGTGATTTAAACTCAGACTAAGTACTTGAGATGATAGTTGTTGAAGCTCAGTAATGTAACGTCAACCTTCTCTCAAATGGCGGGAAAGGAGCTTGGTGAGTTAGAATAATTTTACGGAAAGATATTTAACACATTAATCTATATTTATACTCATACAGGTCATCAGTAGAGACATTTTTTTTAAATTGTTGATGGCTAGTGTTGGCGCGTAGTAATAACATCAACTGATCATGTTTAAATAGACGACCACAGCAATCCATTAATCTACTGTCAGCTGGTACTCTACATGGGACTTCTATCATTCTAGATCTCTTTCGCCACTAAGGGTACAGTACATTAAAGCCTAGTATTTTACGGGCCAGTTAATGACTAAATCGAGGCAATTACACTTGTGGGTCCAGTGTTGTTGAAACTGTCCGCCAGATGGTTTGGTTCACTGCCTGGTACTACTGGTAAAATATCTTAAAAGTTTAACGTTTTTTTCTTTCTTTTTTTTGTTAGTATGTTTCCTGTAACTAACGTTCTCTCCTGGACTGAATACAGAGGATTCTGATTTGTCCTCTCTCTCTCTCTCTCTCTCGAAATGTATCTTAAGCCGCGTACACTGAGATACATTGTTGGGCAATATTGTCTCTGGACTGTTTCGCGGCTGTCTCAGAAAAATCAAAATTTGTTGTGCGACTGTCGCAGAAACATTGTTCAGACTCACACACCAAGATACTTTATCCAGAAACAGTCGTGCAACAATGTTTCTGGACTCTCTTGACTGTTTCGCAACATTCGCTAGACAGTCCAGAAACAATGGTGCCGTGTCTCCTGTTTCTGGATTGTCTCGCAACAGTCCAGAAACATTGTTGCGCGACTGTGTCTAGACAATGTATCTTGGTGTGTACGAGGCTTATGGATTTATTAATAACTCACAAATTTGGGGCCATAATGTCGTCAGAATTGCAAAAATTATGCCTTCACATAATGCATTAAAATTTCCAATAAGAAGAAAAATATTCATGTACGATTTTTTTAGAATCAAGAGTATCATTTTGAGCAGCATATTTTTTTTCAATGGGTAATGTCGACATTGTGAGGAACCTTATACACCTAACCTAACCCCTTTGTACCATGACAATAAAGATAAAATCAGATATGAATTCTTGAACTACGATGGTTGTTATTACCGTCTAGGGTGGCTGTCAGTATGTCCGCAGATCGAGACGTAAATGTTCAACTTGTAATTCCTTTTATTATTTCTATTATTGTTTATTATTATTATTATTATTATTATTATTATTATTATTATTATTATTATTATTATTATTATTATTTTTATTATTATTATTATTATTATTATTATTATTATTATTATTATTATTATTATTATTATAATTATTATTATTATTATTGTTGGGTTTATTATAATTATTATTATTATTTATTATTATTGTTTAATATTATTATTGTTTATTATTATTATTATTATATTATTTATTATTATTATTATTATTATTATTATTATTATTATTATTATTACTCACGTTACAGAGCGACCCAACCCCAATGGATTTTAAATTCCATAGAATGTTTACTACTCATGATGTTAATATTATAAAATATTACTGCGCTTTAAGATTCAAGGTATTTAAGAGCGTATTGTAGATTAGCACACACTATTATTTGCACGCTGCTGGCCCAAACCACCTCGTCTGTAGCTACAAATAGCTGGTTCGAGCGTTTTACTTCCCCAGGACTGTATATAAGCACGTATTTATATCGACCTTTATATATATATATATATTTAAAAATTTTAACATCTTCTCTAGTGCTAATGTCAATTTCAATTTCAATTTAATTGTTTATTCCTTGATAGAGGAAGCGGGATCCTAGTGCTGTCACTAGGCCTCGTACAATGACACCAGAAGCATCTGGCAAGTGTCACAGGTATATACTTTATAAATATTATAAAGGGTTACTAAAGCCTTAGGAAGGAAGGAAGGATATCTTTAACACATAATCTGTTATTTACATAATATCAGGCCAGTATGGGAGGATCATCGTTCCTTAGGGGGGTGAAACATAAGAACATAAGAATGGAGGAAACTGCAGCGGGCCTATTGGCCCATACTGCAGTCCTGTTTACACCCAACCCCTATTGCTCATATAAGCATCCAACCTATGTTTGAAGCTATTCAGCGTATTCGAGTTAATGATGATATGGTAACTTGTTCCATTCATCCACTACTCTGTTTCCAAACCAGTGTTTACCGATTTCACGCCTAAATCTAAATTTATCTAATTTAAAACCATTGTTACGAGTTCGCTCTGGTTGATAGTTTGAGTACCGTTGTAATGTCCCTTTGTTTAGCCCGCCTTCCACTTGTACACCCTATCAGGTCGCCCCTCACTTACGTCTCGAGGAGTGCAAATTAAGATGCTTTAACCTGTCTCATACTCAAGGTTCCTAATGCCCGGATTAGTCTTGTCATTCTCCTCAATTCTTTCCATGATTCTATATCCGTTCTGTAATACGGTGACCAGAACTGAACAGCAGTCCAGGTGTGGTCTCACAAGAGCAAGATACAGTTTTAGGATGACCTCGCTAGTCTTGTAACTAACACTTTTGTATGAACCCAAGTACTTTATTAGCCTTGTTACGAGCAAAACACATTGTTTACTTGGTTTAAGGTTCCTACTTATCATTACTCCTAAATCTCCTCGCAGTCGGATTTCTATGGCATCGTTGTTCATCTGGTATCTGGTTTCTGTTTACATCTCCTTACTGAGTACTTTCATTTGTCGACGTTGAATTTCATCTGCCATTTTTCAGACCATTCGAAAATTTGTTTAGATCTTCCTGTAGTTTTGCTGAGTCCTCGTCAGATTTAATAACACGTCCTATTTTAGTGTCATCGCAAATTTACTTATGTTGCTGTCTATGCCGATATCTATGTCGTCTATGTATATAATAAATAATATGGTCCAAGTACTGAGCCTTGGGAACACCACTTGTGACGTTGTCCAATGGGACTTGCCATTAATGCTCACTTGCTGTTCTGTCCTGTAACCACGCCCTAATCCATTTAAGGGTGTCACCTTTGATGCCATGGCTTCTACCTTCTAATTAGTCCTTCATGACTTGTCGAAGGCTGCTAAAGTCGAGATATACATCATAATTCAGCCTCCTCGTCCACCGATTTGAAAACTGATAAAAGAATGTTAATAGATTAGTTAGGCAAGAACGTCCGTCAGGAATCCATGCTAATCATTGATCAATCGGTGCTTCAGGTGATTTCAATAGAGTTTGAGATGATTGCTTCCAGTATGTCTACTATTGATGTTAGACTGATTGGGCGGTAGTTAGAGGATAGTGATCTATCCTCTTGAAAATCGGTATTACATTCTGCTATCCTCCAGGATTCTGGTACTACACCTGTTTTTAAGGACATGTTAAACAACTTTGCGAGTCACGGAAGCGTTGTGTGGGGACATCTTAGGAGGTAGTGGATAAGGTTGTCGGGTCTTCTGCATAATGCACAAGAGCGTTGCTCAGGGATGGGGATACAATCTCCCAAGCAAAGTCATACCCAATGATGATATGGGCAGCAATCACGTCCCTTTCCGCGACCCTTTCCGTAGACGTACGAGGGGTAAGGAAGTTTACGGAGGACATCGTACCAGGTGGGGGAGTCCAGGGGAGTGCTAATGTCTTGGAAATGATTTGCGTTTTGATAATCCATATATTTAATATTTTAGATAATAACAGGTCTGCTTACCGATTGTGAACACATTTAATTTGAATTTTCTATGAAACAATCAGTTATTAGTTTATAAGAGGGCGTGGCTTGATGGGATTAGCTTGGAAAGGCGTACTTATTAACATCTCTCGTAATCGTTTGGAAGGAGGGTGTGGCCCAGCACTAAGGAACACTTGACATCTAGCCAGCAGCAGTTCAGTCTCTGCTGCTCGGTATTATTTTGAAGGTCGTGGTTAATCATACAGATAAATTCTCGCCGTCCACTTCTCGAAAACCTAACTTAACCTCAAGCGAGAGACGACGGGCGAGATATGTCCGCATTATTAGCTACGGTGTAATGTGAAAGCCTCCCGCCAATCACATTCTTTCGTTGTCTCTAGTGTGTTCTTGGTGGACTACACGGCGGCGGCTCATCACGGAGGAGCTTGGTGAAAGTCACTTCTTCCTAATTTGGTTAATTGTTTACCTACTTATAAGTCACGTCTGTAAAGGTGTGTGTGTGTCTAGGAAGCCTCCACTGAGATACGAAACATTAATCAGATACGAGTGAGTCAACATTCTGTACATAGTTACAGGGATTATTTTTAAGGATATTTTTTTTTGTAATTCAACAATCAAGGTCTTTAAGTATATACATACCAAGTTCATGCATTAGATGTTTGTTATAATGTTATCACCGCGCTTCAATAATATACCTCAAGTGAACAAGGTTGGAATTACACCAGTCCAACGACCATGCAAGAATTACGAGAGATAGAGGCTTAAAGGTTAGCACACAATTTTACTTTTTTATGTTTTCGGTCAGTTGAAGAAATCTAAGTTGGCGTCATCTAATCTTTTCCATAAACACACTATAAACTTCAAACTGATAATTCTCACACACACACACACACACACACACACACACAGTATCGTGACAACTTGAACACATGAACCGGTCCTTCAAAACACGTAGAATTACAGTACCTTAATTCCTGAATGTTGAGGTGCAAGGAGGAGGGTAAGGAAACGGGAGGGAAGAGATAGAGAAAGTAGGTAGATGGGCTGGACACCTCTCATTTCCTCACCAGGTAGGGACGAGGTGCTGGGCCTCGGGGATGGAGTATGGCTCCTGTCTAACGCCAACCTTTCTTCATCTCCGCCTCCTCCTTTTCCTTCCTCAGCCCTTTGAGAGGGATATTGTTTATGCTGACCTGAATGTCTGTATCTACCAAAACAATAAATCTGTTTTTATCTTGTTACTGAGTATTTGGCCACACACACACACACACACACACACACACACACACACACACACACACACTACTACTACCACTTGCTGTCACTGAATTGAGTATGACGATCATCCAGCTGATATAATGATACGAGTTACAAGTTTGTCACCTAGGTTGGTGAGTTGAGGTGACTAAAGAGGCCGATACGGGATCCGAAGGGTTGTCCAAAATTCGTGCACATGTGAGGCTGCACTAGTGCGAGGCAGTGCTCTTTCCGGCGTTGGCGCTTGTCTGCCTCGGTTTGCAGGGACTAACTCGAAAGTATTGACACCTCGTGTGTTGCTTCCAAGCGTTACGATGTGAGCAATCGTCCCCAGTGAGGTGGTCGATCACTTTTTCAGGTTTGTCTTAAGACTATCCTTATACTTTTTCAGTTGCCCGCCAGCGTTACGTTTACTATTCGTTAGGTGACTGTAAAGTAGCTGCTTTAGCAGTCTACTGTCGTCCATGTGGGTAATATGGCCAGCCCAACGTAGTTGTTCATGGATAATGGTAGCCTCGATGCTCCTACAGTTGGTGTCAGTAAGACACACACACACACACACACAGTGGATGATGATGGACTAGAGTGTACACTGTACAGTAATAATTAACCTTTACTAAACACGGATGGGCACAGCACTGAATACACAACAAGTATGCCAGGACAGATGTAAAAACAGAGTGTAGGGTATGTAACTAGGGAGGATGCAACGCGTGATATACTGTAGGCTGTGGTAGGTAGGAATGGTCAGCAGTATGGCAAGACTGGTGGTAGAAGTGATAAAGCTCTCATCTAGACGGCCTATACCTGTCGTCCTAATGGG
Source organism: Homarus americanus (assembly GCF_018991925.1). NCBI lineage: Eukaryota > Metazoa > Arthropoda > Malacostraca > Decapoda > Nephropidae > Homarus > Homarus americanus. The sequence goes on from NW_024750852.1 coordinate 1,568,679, forward strand.
CAGTAGACTGGTGGTAGAAAGGAGGTGTGTTGTGTGTGGTAGAGGGGAGGGAGGTGTTGTGTTGTGTGGTAGAGGAGGGAGGTGTTAAAGTAGTAGGGAGAGGGAGGTGTTGTGTTGTGTGGGGAGGAGGGAGGTATGGTGTTGTGGGAGGGAGGGAAGGTGTTGTGTTGTGTGGTAGAGGAGGGAGGGTGTTGTGTTGTGTGTGAGAGGAGGGAGGGTTTGGTGTGTGGTAGAGGAGGGGTGTGGTAAAGGAGGGAGGGTGTTGTGTTGTGTGGTAGGGAGGGAGGTGTTGTGTGTGTGGTAGGGAGGAGGTTGTGGGGAGGGAGGTGTTGTGTGTGTGTGGGTAGAGGAGGGGGGGTGTTGTGTGGTAGGGACGGAGGTGTTGTGTGGTAGGGGAGGGGTATGTTGTGTGTGTAGAGAGAGGTGTTGTGTTGTATGTGTAGGGAGGGGTGTTGTGTTGTGTGTGTAGAGAGGAGGTTGTTGTGTGGAGGAGGAGGGTGTTGTTGTGTAGGAGGGGTGTTGTGTGTGGTAGTGGAGGGAGGTGTGGTAGAGGAGTTTTGTGTGGTAGGGGAGGGAGGGTGTGGTGTGTGGTGGGGAGAGGGAGGGTGTGTGTGGTGGGGAGGAGGTTGTTGTGTTGTGTGTAGGGGAGGGAGGGGTTGTGTTGTGTGGGGAGGAGGGGTGTTGTGTGGTAGGGGAGGAGGGTGTTGTGTTGTGTGTAGGGGAGGTGTTGTGTTGTGTGTAGAGGAGAGGGGTGTTGTGTTGTGGTGGTAGGGGAGAGGTGTTGTGTGTAGAGGAGGGAGGTATGTTGTGTGGTAGAGGAGGGAGGTGTTGTGTTGTGGGTAGGGGAGGGAGGTGTTGTGGTGTGTAGGAGGGGAGGTTGTGTGTGGTAGGGAGGGGGGTGTTGTGGTTGTGTGTAGGGGAGGAGGGTGTTGTGTGTGTAGGAGAGGGGTGTTGTGTGGTATGAGGAGGGTGTGTTGTGTGTGTAGGGGAGGAGGTGTTGTTGTATGTAGAGGAGGGGGTGGTAAAGGAGGGAGGTGTGGTGGTAGGGGAGGGGGGTGTTGTGTTGTGTGTGGGAGGAGGGGTGTTGTGTGTAAAGGAGGAGGTGTTGTGGTTGTGTGGTAGGTAGGGGGTGTTGTGTTGTGTGTAGAGGGGGGTGGGGGGTTGTGGGGTGGGAAGGAGGAGGGAGTGGTGTGTGGTAGGGGAGGGGGGTGAGGGGAGGGGGGTGTTGTGGGTAGGGGAGGTGTTGTGTGTGTAGGGGAGGAGGGAAGGTGTTGTGTGGTAGGGGAGGAGGTGTTGTGTTGTGGGAGGAGGGAGGGTGTGGGGGTAGGGAGGGAGAGGTGGGGGATATGGGAGGGGAGGTGTTGTGTTGTGTGTAGAGGAGGGAGGGTGTTGTGGTAGAGGAGGAGGTGTTGTGTTGTGTGGTAGGAGGAGGGAGGGTGTTGTGTTGTGTAGTAGGGGGAGGGAGGTGTGTGGGGGAGAGGGAGGGTGTTGTGTGTGTGGGTAGAGGAGGGAGGTGTTGTGTTGTGTGGTAGGGGAGGGAGGGTAGTGTGTGTGGTAGAGGAGGAGGGTGTTGTGTGTGTGTGGTGAGGAGGGAGGGTACAGTTGTGTGTGGTAGAGGAGGGGAGGGTGTTGTGTTGTGTGGTAGAGGAGGGAGGGTGTTGTGTTGTGTGTGGTAGGGGAGGGGGTGTTGTTGTGTGGTAGGAGGGTGTTGTGTTGTGTGGTAGGGGAGGGGGTGTTGTGTTGTGTGTGGTAGGAGGGAGGGTGTTGTGTTGTGTGTGGTAGGAGGAGGGTGTTGTGTTGTGTGGTAGGGGAGGGAGGGTGTTGTGTTGTGTGTGGTAGGGGAGGGTGTTGTGTTGTGTGTGGTTGGGGAGGGGGGTGTTGTGTTGTGTGTGGTAGGGAGGGTGTTGTGTTGTTGTGGTAGGGAGGGAGGGTGTTGTGTTGTGTGGTAGGGGAGGGGGTGTTGTGTTGTGTGTGGTAGGGAGGGAGGGTGTGTGTGTGTGGTAGGGGAGGGGGTGTTGTGTTGTGTGTGGTAGAGGAGGAGGGTGTTGTGTTGTGTGGTAGGGGAGGGGGTGTTGTGTTGTGTGTGGTAGGGAGGGTGTTGTGTGTGTGGTGGGAGGGGGTGTTTGTGTTGTGGTAGGGGAGGGGGTGTTGTGTGTGTGTGGTAGGAGGGTGTTGTGTTGTGTGGTATGGGAGGGTGTTGTGTTGTGTGGTAGAGGAGGGAGGGTGTTGTGTTGTGTGGTAGAGGGTGTTGTGTTGTGTGGTAGGAGGGGGGTGTTGTGTTGTGTGTGTGGTAGGAGGGGTGTTGTGTGTTGTGTGTGTGTAGAGGAGGGGGTGTTGTGTTGTGTGTGGTAGGAGGGAGGGTGTTGTCTACCATAACAACATTATGGCGTGAGCCGAGCTGGACCTATCGGAAAGGGTAGTTAATTAGGAAGGAGAAAAGGTAGTTTGGTTGGGTGGGAGAGAGGAGGGGGCGATAGAAAAGAGTTAACAGCTGAAACAAAAGACAGACAGACAGGCAGACAGATAGACAGACAGACAGACAGGTAAACAATCAGCTACATTATACCCATTGTTCAACAGTCAACCAAACACATCTTGGGTTGTAAACACTAACCACAGTCATCCTGGATGACGCGCAGGTGTGGCGAGTTCAGATAATGAAGGAAATATCAAACTGTATCTTTACCACTAAGAACCCTTTAGATGAACCTCTTAGCGCAACAAGCACATGTTACCTACTACTGACGGTAAACGCAGCCAAAAACTCTTCGGTGTGCACTTCGGGTAGTATATTCAGCTGTGTCGCCATGACTAGCAGGGTAGAGTCAGCGGACTGGGTCACCGGACCATAATAATTACATGTGGCTAGAAGAACTAAATCCCATTTGTTGATAGGAAGAAGCATCTGGTCTATCACAGCACCTTCCTAGTCACTCTCGGCCGTCAGGTGTGAAAAAGACTTATCGATGGAGAAATTTGTACGTATATACATTGTCTGGGTTGTGTAAACTTACTAATTCTGCTCCAAGAGGAGTGTTTGTTAGCATATTTAGAGGAACTGTGTTGTTTCTGATTGGATAAAGAACACTACCATCTTGAAGCTGCATTCTCCCCACTTTTAAAACCTCTTACAGAAAAAGTCAATACTGTATACATTTCTATAATATCAAATAAGAATGAATGTAAAAGCAAAATAAATGAGGAACAAAAGGAACGAACAAGAGGTAGGTAGAGGTGAGTCTCCCGTACACAAGTGAGGAATAACCGGGGTTAGGTTAGCCTAATTTAAACATGACATAAAACTCTTAGGTGTTGATATAATTTGGTCACGAGTGTACTGTAGCCAGACACACATCTTTGACCCTGTTCAGTAATGTAAGTTGTTTTAAAGCATTGCATTTTATTAACTAGGGTCTTTAAGTGTATTCTAGGTTAATAAATACTACGGTCATCAATAATTAAAACTGTCAGGAGCAGCAACGGAAGTGTATTATGTGTGTATGATTGTCACTATATATTTAAAGGTGTCAGTAACTGTGTATAAGATTGATTTATATTCAAGAGACACACTGTTGATTTAAATTATAAAGTAAATAAGTATGTATGTACGCCAAATAGACCAGGGCGAGTGTGTGTGTGTGTGTGTGTGTGTGTGTGAAAAATCACAAAAGACACATCATTCATATACAGTAAACGCAGGTAACCATTAGGAAAAGAAACACGAAACAGTTCAAGCGCTTGTGATCATGTAAGGTGAATATCATGCACCTTGGGGATGTTGATATTGATTTTATATATACCAGAGCGCTTTTAGTCTGCAGTAAGTTAACGACACGGTTTCAACGAGGTACCTGCTTGACCGTGGTGCTTCCATGGTAACCAGTGTGTACGGGTTGGTGAAGGTGATGAGTGATTGATTGAGTGAGCAGCGGGTCAGCCTCCAAACACGGCCTCCCTGATGGGTGGTTGAGAGGATGGGGCGTACCTTGAGAGGATGGGGACTCAAACCTGAGAAAGCTAGACACGTCGTCTCTTCCTTCCTCTCCTTCATTTATTTATTTATTTATTTATTTACCCAAAGCAACACATAGACGCTCGCCGCCGACCTTGAGTTGTTGGTGGCTGTTTCAGTCCGCCGGGATGATGTGCGGGCAACGTGAGCATCCTTTTCTCTCTTCGCCCGACCTTCCTCTGTCCTTCCTTCTGTCACACGGGGTAACCTTTCTGTGGTTCTTGACATACACACACACACACACACGACGGATTTAATATAATTTTGTTTTCATCATAAATGTCTAGGTCATGGTTTTTTTGCGTAATTTCGCGTCAATGTTAGTGGAGTCGAATATTTCTAAATCTGTCTTTCATGATCGACCCTTTTAAGACTCTCTCGGGCGACCCACTAGACTAGGAAGTCGACCAGCTAGTGACGGATACGAGGCTATTTATTGGTTGGCTATTGAGCAAGATATCCTTTACCATATAACCTTCAACAGTTCAAAACTTTCAGCGGCCTCTCAGATGTCTTTTAAGTGTTTACCAAGGGCCCGACTCTGTATATAGCCGACCTGACACTGAAGCTTCTCAGATCTCTCCAACCCACGTGTATTTTGAAGGAAATAGATATAGTATGAATTAGCCTCGACACAACGATATTTTCTCCTTGTATTATGAAATATTTTGTTCGTGTTTGTGGTAAGGAAATAAGTGAGAGAGACATATTGGATCACCTGAAGATGAACTACCTAATGATAACCTAACCTAACCTAACCTAACAACCTGCAGCAGCGTCAACACAACCAACAAATACTGACACCATTCCAACAACTTTGATAGACAGAACAACAACATCCACCACCACCACCACATCACCATCACCAACAACAACATCCACTATCACCACCACCATCACCAACAACAACATCCACCACCACCACCACCATCACCATCACCAACAACAACATCCACCACCACCACCACCACTCACCACCATCACCACACATCCACCACCACCATCACCATCACCAACAACAACATCCACATCACCACCATCACCAACAACAACATCCACCACCACCACCACCACCATCCAACAACACATCCACCATCACCACCACCATCACCAACAACAACATCCACCACCACCACCACCACCATCACCACAACAACCACCACCACCATCACCAACAACAACATCCACCACCACCACCACCATCACCATCACCACAACAACATCACACACCACCACCATCACCAACAACAACATCCACCACCACCACCACCATCACCACAACAACACCACACA
>NW_024750852.1:1578983-1631483 GCF_018991925.1 Homarus americanus
ACGCTGTTTTGGCTGTCATCTTTGTGTGCATCATGAGTTAGGAAATTAGATGGGTCCCGGAACTCCCAAATATCTCAGCTTGAGGTGAGACAAAGAAGTAAGATCAGTAAGGCGATCATTTGTATTGTAACATTCCTACTTCTGTTTATGATAACGCTGTAACATTTGTAACTCATTTGTCTTACAGATGTGCCCCTGGAGAGTGTTGCCAACCACCGTGCCTAAGTAGGTTGGGTACTACATTCACAGGATCAGCTACATATTCTCCGCCATCTAAAACAGGTCCGAGTCAGTTTAAGTTTTTCTAACGGATGGGGCTTCACCTTGTCTCCTTGAACGCCCATAGCCTACTCCCCTAGCTTGACGAAATTAAATTAATCGCTGCCAAAACCAACCCAGGACACAATGTACTCCCCTGCATGACTTGTGTTCTCTCCATTAAAACAAACATATAAGTTAAGATCTCGCCGGAAAATATAACTTAATGAAGGAAACAAAACTAAACATGACTTATTAGATGCCCACAGACCTCGTAGCTCCACAAGAATTTATATCCTGTCCTATAATTTTGCAGACTGGTAGGCACACAGAGGGCCTGGCAGGGGGTGTGATAACCTGGTGGTGTGAGGGACGGGTGACAGCAGGCTATAAGAGGGTGATGTGTATCTCAATGTAGTGAAAGATGGAGTGATATTTATACAAGATGCGTTGTAGGTGCTGTTATACTTGCAGAGTCAGGCTGTGTGTATGTGTGTGGTCTTGGTATACATGTGTGTGTGCGTGTGTGTGGTCTTGATATACATGTGTGTGTGTGTGTGTGTGTGTGTGTGTGTGTGTGTGTGTGTGTGTGTGGTCTTGATACATGTATGTATGTGTGTGTGTGTGTGTGTGTGTGTGTGTGTGTGTGTGTGTGTGTGTGTGTGTGTGTGTGTGTGTGTGTGTGCAGGTATAATAATAATAATAATAATAATAATAATAATAATTAACGGTTTATTGAAAGAGCTTGGCAGCCAGAAGGCTGAAAATATACAGTTACATATTTGAGGAATGGGTTTCGAATTACAAATAATATACAAGTAACATAAGTGATACAAATAAGATATATAATAACTAGATGGGGAAAAGCTCAAACTACAGTGCATTTCAACATAGTGACAGTGCAAGGAGTAGTGTTTACTGGGAGTGAATACACTGGTTTATAACAAGTTATTGATAATTTTTACAATGGTTGGGACTGGGCTGTTCTTATAGCCATCAGTTCGTGCACGTTTGGGCTGGATGCGGTTGTGGTGTCGAACAGCAATTCTCGGGCTAGGGATCTCAGGTGGTAGTAGGAGCCGGTGTCGAGGATGGTGTAGAAGCTTCTTACCAAATTTGCAGATGAGGTCGTGGTGATGGTCAGTGAGAGTCGAAAGGGTCAGTGTGTTGAGCGCTTCTTGATATGTGGAGTAGGAAGGGGAGAGAATAATCTTGCATGCCCTCTTTTGCACTTTTTCTAGGTGTTTACGTTGTGTGACATTTAGGGATGAAGACCAGGTGGGGGAGGCATAGGGTGTATGCGGGTGTATGTGTGTGTGTATATGTGTTATGTAAGGCATTGGTGTGGTGTACCAGAGCCGACACTGACCACGCACGTAAAGAGGATGATGGTCAGAAATATGTAAACTCCTACCTTACCCCTGTCCTTCTCTACCTGAACTTATACCTCTACCTGTGTTTATACCTGTACCCTCATACCCTCGTTAATGAATGCCATTCTAATTTAGTCTCTCACACCACAGTACAAACTCTCTCTCTCTCTCTCTCTCTCTCTCTCTCTCTCTCTCTCTCACCTTTCCCAACCTGTCCTTTAACCCCTCCATCCGCTACATCTGCCACTGCTTCCTACGTTACAACCTGCTGATGGGGGTAAAGAAACTCAGGTTTATATGGTACTAATATAGGTCGTGGTGGTGGTGAGTTTCCGGCTAGTAGTTCCTCCATTACCGGACTACCATGCTAGCACACGTGAGCGGAAATGTTCGGAGAGAAAATCACTGACAGAAAGTACGGTATACGCTCAAGGTAAAGTGAATGTTTTGTGTTCAGCTTCCGGTGGAATTTCCTGACCCAGCGGAATCCTGTCTTTTGGTATTACCGGTTGTGTGGTGTTAGGTAGTTCTGGGTGGTGGTGGTGTGGTGTTAAGTAGGCCTGGGTGATGGTGTGTGGTGTTTGGTAGACCTGGAGGGTGGTGATGTGTTTTTTTTTTACGGGGATTAGCCCACCCGGACTCAGGTCACTGACCCACATCGGGCCTGGGGGACGGAAATGTAATAATAATAATAATAATTCAGATAAATAAAATTTATAAAAAAATTACAGAAATAAAAACAATAAAATACTACTACTACTACTACTACTACTACTACTACTACTAATAATAATAATAATAATAATAATAATAATAATAATAATAATAATAATAATAATAATAATAATAATAATAATAATAATAATAAATACAAAAATGAACAAAAAGATCAAAAGTGAGAAACAATATATGTATGTTGTGTTGTCAATAGTAAGAGAAACAATTAAGACCCTGCAATTGTGTGTAAATGAGTCAAAAGTCAGATCAGCAACCTGGGACTTGGTCACAATTTTCGTGATGCCATATGGCAGCAGGGTCTACCATTAGACAACACATTATGGTGTTAGCTATGCCGATAACGTTAAACACAAGTTGCATTCCCCTAAATAAAGATAAGTATTTAATTTCCAAACAAAATATATACATCAGGTGTTGCCAGTTTACCTGTTCATTTACCGTAACAAAATAAATTCTCTATCAAAAATAATGAAGACCCGAGACCGCAACATGAGCTGGACTGTTTATTTCACCTGCAAACTGTGATTCCGGGTTACGTATTTTTAGAGTAAAATTACACCTGTGTTGATCTAAGCTTAATTTTAATCTTATCTAACCCACTTTTATCTCATCTATCTTAATCTACCCTTAATTTAATGTAATCAATATCTGTCTAATCTAACTTAACCTAACCTTAGCCAAGTTTAATCTAATATATATTAAGTTAATCTGACCCACTTAAATGTTCCTTTAACCTTATTTAATCTAATTCAAATCAGTTTAATCTAGCATTATCTAACCATAACTTAATTTAAATCACTCAAAACTAACGTTATTTAATCTATCTTACCTTAAACTATCTAACGTAACCAACTCAGCCCAATGTTGACCTATACTACGTTAGGTAAATATGGTACACACACCTGTCACCATTTTTTGGGGTATGAACACAAAGGCAGTGTGTACGCCTGACAGCTGTTACCGCCACAACCTAGTGAATTGTCGACTACCGTTTAAGTAGTACAGTATGCATGTATATTATCGTAATGCAAACAGGTAATAACAACTGACCTTAAGGAAATTTACAGTTAGTTGCTCTAAGACTTTGGTGTGTATGTCTGTATGTGTGTGTGTATTCTCCCAGGTGCTAGAGCGCCTACATTAATTTGAAGATATTATGGCGATTGACTTTCTTTGGTTTGTCTGTAGTTTGACTAGAACATTAAATCCACACAAATATAGCAGGCAGATGTGTTGGTAGCTTTGGTTTAGTCGTGGTCCGTGTTCGTCCTGAGACAACACACACGTCTTCGAAAGCGTTGATTTTCGGAATAAGAAAATAATTTAAAATGTGTTGTATCTTTATTTGTTATGTTTAATAGTTTTGCCTTATTTCCGTTTGTTTCCCGTTTGGTTGTGTCTTTTTAATAAACAAATAAAGCGAGATAAACAATATAAACAATTGTAAATACTTTTTTGTCACTAGTTGACTGACATCACTTTGAGACATCGATGACGTAAGTGTTTCCAGGGTTCAGGAACAGCTTTTCGATACATCAGACTCAACCATCCAAAAACGAGATATTATAATCTTGTGTAATACATTGCCTTATACTTTATAATTAGAACAGATAAAGACAAATACCTTTAAAGCTACAGTACATGTTTGGAGAAACGAATGAGTAAAATACGACCAAACTCAGTCCGGTATAGCACTAGGACGAGGTTTGGCCGGTTCGCTCGTCTTGAAATCTGCTTCGTTTCGCGGTTTCAGATTTATCAGAATGTCAACAAAGGTTTAACAGTACTGTCCCTGCCTTAGCTTAGTGCAGTAAGGACGTACACGAAGGCTTATAGCCGGTGAGGTGAAGAAACTGAAATTGACGAGAACTGAAAAGCATCAAGTGTTTGGCAGTGTAGTAAAGTGTTTGTGAGTTTCATGAAGTGTTTGCAAGTGTCATAAAGTGTTTATAAGGGTCGTAAAGTATTTATACTGTTAGTTTCTCAAGGTGGTCTTAAGTTTCAAAAAGTGATCACATGTATAATAACGTGTTCGTGAGTAACGTTAAGTGTTTATCAGTGTTGTAAAGTGTTTGTGTCATGAAGAATTATAAGTGTCACAAAGTAAATGTCGGCGCTAAAATCACCCATACGTGTCATTAGAGTGGTATAAAGTGTCGTAAAATGTTGTTACAAAAATTCATGTAATATCGAAAAGTTTTATAAAGTTGCCTTTAAGTGCCAATAGGTCTGATAAAGTGCCATCAAGTCTAATAAGTAGCGTATAATGTCGTAAGATGTGGTACACAATAAAAAAGTGCTATTAAGTGTCAGGTGTGTCATGAAGTGTCCTAAGGTGTCAAAGTGTTATGAAGTGTCATGTAATGTCCTAAAGTGTCAGTGGCCTATAGTGACGTAAAAAGCCATATAATTTCAGTGTGATAAAGTCTGGAATAATTAGTGTTCAAGCAATATACAGTTGTCTCATACGATGTCGAAAAGTCGTAAGGTGCTGTGAAGTCTCTCAAAGTGTTGCAAAGTGCCTTGAACTATCGCAAGGTGTAAAGTGTGCCATGGAATACAGCAAGGTGTCGTCAAGGGCCCTGAGGTGTCACAAAAGTGTCAAGACGGTGCCAGGAGGTGACCCTCTACGGCGCCAGGGCTTCCGCGACCACCAGCACAAGGTAACTGCTAATAATACTACTGTTGTGTTCTTGACATATTGAACAAGTTCTATTAGTCCTCTATTTGGTATTGGTTCTGCCTTAGTTGTTCCGTAAAGTTACGTGTGAATGATCATATAGGTGTGTGTGTGTGTGTGAAACATGGCAGGTTATTTCAACTGGATTTTTCCTTTTCCTTTTCCAGGTAAGTGTGAGTTTAAACAGCTCTTCGAGGGACATCAACACACCATATCTCAGGTACGTTCAAGTTATCATATAAATTGAATTATCGTTTTATTCATTAGCTAAGTCTAGTCCGTGGAATGTTGCGTTAGTCCGCGCCACCCCCTGCCTCCAGTTAATGTAAAGTACGAGGCCTCTGCGAGTATTACACAGTACTACGCGGCTCGTTATCCAACCCCGCCACCTCCACCTAGCCTCACTTACTGCTACCCGAAACCCTCCCCCCCTCCTCCCTCCCGAGGTACAACCCCTTACCAACCTCAACTTTCCCTCACTAGCCCCTCCCCATCTCACACTACTACTACCCCCTACCCTCCCCTTCACCCTCTCTCACACTACTACTAACCCCTACCCTCCCCCTCACGCTATCACTCCCTACCATCCCCCTCACCCTCACACTATCACTCCCTACCATCCCCCTCACCCTCACACTATCACTCCCTACCATCCCCCTCACACTATCACTCCCTACCATCCCCTCACACTATCACTCCCTACCATCCCCTTCACCCCTCTCTCACACTACTTCCACCCCTACCCTCCCCTTCACCCTCTCACATTACCACCAACCCTTTTCCCCCCCTTATCACTTCAACTAACCTTTTCAACCTGCCCCCTTACGGTCCCCTATCTTCTACTGCCCTCTCACCATCCAACACTCTCCCATCGCCTCCCTTCTCCCTTAACCCTACTCCCTCTTGCAGCACCCACTAGACTTACCAGAGGCACCAGGCAGGTAATTTATCATGTTTGGGCGTGTTGTTTCCCTGGTCTTACAAGTTACACCTCGTTATCACCACACGACAAGTGAATAAGTAGATACGTTGGTATTTATTTAATATAATCGTACAAGTTCATATTAGTTTAACGTGTACATAAACACAATAAACCTACAAGTAATGAGAAGAGAGGAGAGAAGCGTGGAAAGCAAGGAAAGTGAAGAGATGGAACAGGAAGAGAAGGAGGGGAGGAAATGGAATAGGAAGAGTAGGAAGGGAAGAGATGGAACAGGAGGATGAGGTGGCGGGAAAGGTGTTAAGTGAATACAGGAACAGACGGTCTTCTTTGTCTTTATATTTTCATAGAGAAACATATTGTATTCCTTCCAATAGACCCCTGCAGTAACGGATTTTGTTAATGTACGAAATTATTGATGAATTTTTCGTTTCTTTATGATTCCTTCTTATAATTAGAGGCTTATGGTAGTAGTTAGGAAAAATGGATAACTTGAAGAAATCCCCCTCAGCTTATTTCACCTGACGATTAAACACCCTAACGGTAATCTAACCTAACCCCCAGGTAACTTCGGGGTGCTTTAATCATCAGGTAAAATATACTTGGGTGGTAATCTTCATATAATAAAAAAATAAACTACGAAACTTAATAAGCGACCTTCAGCAAACCCTTCAATCAGGCCAAAGAAAGTGAATGGGAAATGGGATGTTGGAAGCAGTGAGACTGGAAGGAGGGAGGGGGGAAGGACGCACTGGACTGTGAGGAGAAAGCGGAGGCATAGGTGGTTGGCGCCCCTTTCTCAGCCAACCAGCGATCACTTTCCCCGCGTCTGTGTTTTCTTATGGTGAATATATTTTCTAGCTAAAGACGGAACAATTCACCCTGACTGGTTTACTTTAACTAAAACGCTTAAATAACTTCCAACACCCGTATCAAAATGACACTTGGAACTATAACTTATCGAAATGCTGTACGTTCGGTTAGCACCAGTTAGAAGACAAGATTAATGTGTGTGGTACGATTATCTACTTTTTTTTTCTAGCGTTAAGTGAACATGTCTTTGTCTCTTTTTTTTTTTTTACATAGTTTACATGCTTTAACGTGATAACCTTGACTAACAGTGTATGGTTGTATGTAGAGAGAGAATGTGGAACAAGCCTAGGTTTGCCTGTACGGGTGCGTCTTCACTTGAGCATTTTAGCCCAAACGAACCAAACGAGCAGACAACGCATGAACGAACCGAACGCGCAGTTCGAGTGCAAGCTCTCTTTATTCTATGTGTTCGACTGTCCTCGTCTTATTCCCACCGTTTTCCTCAATTGAACCATGGGTCTCACAGTGGCAGCAGGTGCATTCTTCATTATTTACTCCTTAGCCAAAAGGGAGAAATTTAGGAGAGTGTGGTTAAGGCGACTATTTTCTGGACGGAAAAATATGTCCATGTTGAGTGAAATGGATCATGGCCATTTGAAAAACTTTACTCGAATGACACCTTTTTCTCCCCGAAGCTGGTAAGCAAGTTTCCCATTTTCTTCTTCCCTTCTCCCGGGAACATTCCATAATTTGTGCAATGCTCACCCAGCAGTCATGCTTCCTAACTTTATTGTAGTACAAGCCATGTTGGGGATTCCACAGCTGAGGAAGCTTCTCATGTTCATCAAGTAGGGTTAAACCTTTCTCCCTGTCCCACTCCATGACACACTTAATAGCTGGAACAGCGCAAACACCTGTTCTGACTGCGAACCAAGGAGCAAGCAACTGAATCATTTTAAGCACAGCTCAGCACGTCTCGCACCATCTACCGACAAGCGACGGAAAACGTTTGGAGCGCTCGGGTCGACTGGGAGACACGTCCTTACTCCTTGCTTGCCGAATTCTGCTCATTTGGTTCGTTCGGGCTAAAATGCTAAAGTGTAGACGCACCCTACTGTTTGTTTGTCTCCACTATCCTTTTCGTAAGCCGCGTTTCATAACTCGGTTCATAGTTCACCTCATTCGTTCACTATATAAACTTAAGGAACATCTTACATAAGGTTTACAGCGCAGGTTCGGGAACTGGTTACTCGACATAAAAAACGGTAGAGAAAATACTTCTGTTTTTTTATACACAGGTTTGCTAGTCATGACACGAGCGTCTCCTCGCCAAGCCATTCACATTATACGCTCATAAAAAAAAAAAGATTTATGACCCAAGTTCGGTGGTGGTTATGATTGTATGAATACATGAGTAACATACCTCAGATGACTCTACGCATCAGAGAGAACAGGTTTTCATACCATGTTTACAAAAGCGTTACTGATGATTTTGCTTCCAAGAAACCAAGTCATAAACGCTCACCCACTGATAAAAATACTGTGTATGTATAAGAATTGTACCGTATACAGCAGAAAGAAAGCGTCTTTGAGCACATTTTTATGTAGGCCCAAACTGTTCTTACTTTAAAAACAATTTCATTTTATTATGGGGTACTTAATACTAATACAGGTTTCACTAATAATATCAAAAGACTACAGTGTCTCATACAATTATAAGTACCCACACCGTCACCTGGCCACAATACCCACACCGTTACCTTCACCTGGCCACAGTACGTACACGACCACCTTCACCTGGCCACAGTACCTACACTACCTTCACCTGGCCGCAATATCTACACCACTTCCTTCACCTGGCCCCAAGGCTGGTAGTACGGTGCGATACGGAATATTTTTCCGTACTCCGTACCTGGCTAAAATACCGTACAGAAATTCCGTACTTTTATCGTACCATCGGCAAAATATATTTACATCAAAATAATTCTCTATTTGTGAACAATTTATTAGAGTACATGTGTGGATTTGAAAAGGAACATTTACGAAGTGACTATAGATGTAAATGTGCCCACATAATATTGTTGCCTTATTACGGAATTTTATTTCTTAGTCTACCTAATTTACAATGAAGCAAAAATATGTTTTATCTTACCAAAAACGTGCAATATTAGATCAAGTGCCCCTGCCTGCCTCGGTTGACTGCTCCCGACGGCGATAACGGCAATGGAAGGAGTGACTGTGGAGAGTTGGAGACACTACTCTCAACTCTCAAGTTATACGTGAATAGTTCGCGTGACGCAACGTGATCAGTACTGACAGTACCAGACTACCAGCTGGCGGACGGTACTGATCGCGTAAGTGCACTCCCTGAAGCCACCAACGCATTAACCCTTTCAAGATCGATGACACATTTCTTTTCTCTTTTCTGACTATTATTAGATGATTTTATTCAATTTAGGAAGGGTATATGAAAGACAATAGACAGATGGCTAATTCAGCTAGTCTATACTGTTTATAATGATAGCCAGAATAAACTGTCAAAATGTGTCACAATCCTCAAGGGGTTAATAATTGCATGATCATGTTTTTAAGCCTGGGGTACGGTACGGTACGGAATTTTGTTCATTTTTCCGTACCTAAATCGTACTGTACCGTACTTCAAGGAAAATATCGTACCGTAATTCCGTACCGTACATTCTGACTAAATATCAACCGTACCGTACTTCGTACCGTACCGTAATGCCAGCCTTGCCTGGCCCCAGTACTTACACCCTACCATCAGAACCTGTAGTGTTCCTCTAATTTCACCTACAGTGATACTTTCACCTGTATAAAATATCAATGCATATGGTCCCCCTTCACTATTATGTCTCCTTTCACCCTTTAACTCATTAAAACCTAGTAGGGTGAGGTGGAGATAGGAGGGAAATAATGGACTGAGCGTGGGGGTAAGATGAAGGCCGATGGGTTGGAGTAAAAGGGGGGTAGACTGGAGTGGCGTGAGATGAGTTGTGGTTTATGTAGGATGGGACAGAGTAGAATGGAGTGAAATAGTGAAATAGGGTAGGATAATCTGAGGTGGTGGAGTGGGCTGATTGGGGTGACGGTAAGGATACGGTAGTGTGGAGGGGAGGTTGGTGGTTCTGGTGCTCTAACAGTGATGAGACCCGGTGACCCTTTCCTTAATCATACCAGTCGGTTTCACCACACACCATACATCAGTTTTTCGTTAAGTTTTCAGACACAAATGAAGGTTTATATGAAATCATATCGTAATTTTGATAAGAATTTCTCTTTTACGGGTGATTTTGAATTCGTGGTTGAAATATTAACTTTATTATGTAGTATTGTACTGCCCTTCAACAAGCAAGGTCTTTCAGCGTGTAATCTAGATCAAGAAATACGCACATTATAATTAATTAAAAATTAAGATAAATGTGAGTCTACATAAAACCAGTGTCACTCTTCTGGAACATATCTCCCCTGTACGGAACAGCTCAATATAGTACAGGTATATATATTTTTGTAGATAATTTCTCAAAATCCTTCAGGGGTCCAAATTTAAAAGAAAACTAAATCAGAGCGTATATAGGCGCCATGAACTAACATACTAGGTAGTAAGCAGCTACCAAACAGGGAGGTACTACCGCCTGGAAAGATATTGGAAGCATAATGTGTTGTCTAATGGCAGACCCTGCTGCCGTATGGCATCACGAATATTGTGACCAAGTCCCAGGTTGCTGATCTGACTTCTGCCTCATTTACACACAATTGCAGGGTCTCAATTGTTTCTCTTACTATTGACAACACAACATACATATATTGTTTCTCACTTTTTATTTATTTATTTATTTTTGCATTTCTTTATGGTTCTTTATTATTATTAGGGGGGCCTATTATTATTATTATTATTTTTATTATTATTATTATTATTATTATTATTATTATTATTATTATTATTATTATTATTATTATTTCATCATCATCATCATTTTTATTATCATTATCATTATTATCATTATTACATTTTCGCCCCCCAGGCCCCGATGTGGGTCAGTGACCTGTGCCAGGGTGGGCTAATCCCCGTAAAAAAAAAAAAGATACAAGCGGTTGTTCTGTTCATCGTTATTTTGTTATGACCTTCATTGTCCTATGCTGGTACAGGAGACGGATTACCCAGAGAAAATCTGCACTGTTTGGTGGGGTCGAAAATCTCTGAGACTAGGACACTCCACCAGGTGTCGAACGGTCAGTGGGACCAGGCAGTTATCACAATGGGGAGGGGGCTAGCAAATTGAGGTAGGTGTGTGTGTGTGTGTGTGTGTGTGTGTGTGTGTGTGTGTGATGGAATCCCAGCCGAGTTGTATAAAGCAGGAGGACCTCTGCTTACCAGCCGTCTCCTCTCTCTCCTGGAGAATATATGGGAAAAGAAGGAAATCCCCCAAGCTATTAAAGACACCTCCATCGTCAATATTTATAAGAACAAGGGAGACCGGTCAGACTGTGGCAACTACCGTGGTCAGACTGTGGGAACTACCGTGGGATCTCACTGTTATCTGTAGCTGACAAGATTATCGCCCGAGTCCTCCTAAACAGACTTCTTCCTGCGGCGGAAAACTTCCTCCCGGAATCTCAATGTGGATTTAAACCATCACGAGGCAGCACTGATATGATCTTTGCTGCCCGTCAGATACAGGAAAAGTGCAGAGAACAGCGTTGTGACCTGTACATGGCTTTCATCTACCTAACCAAGGCCTTTGACTCGGTCAACAGGAAAGCCCTCTGGTGGACCCTCGCCCGTTTTAGCTGCCCACCAAAATTCATCACCATTGTGAGGCAACTTCACGATGGCATGAACGGCAGTGTCCTGCACAATGGCACCCAGTCTGAGTTCTTCCTCATCCAAACAGGGATTAAACAAGGGTGTATACTAGCACCAACTCTCTTTCATTTTCTTAGCTGCCTTCCTTACTCGTACCAGCGCAAATTTATCTGGCGGAGTGGACATCGAGTACCGGATGCAGAGTCTTTTCAACATAAGACAACTCCAGGCAGGAACAAAGGTGTCGGTAATTTCCATTACTGAGCTTCAGTATGTAGACGACCTCACCCTAGTTGCTCACACTGAACGCGACCTACAGGAGATCCTGAACACCCACGCAGATGTGTATGCACAGTTCGGTCTTGAGGTGAATGTACGTAAGACACAGATTCTTTTTCACCCTGCCACTGATCAGCCACATCACCATCCATTCAGCTTAACGGTACTACCCTCACTAATGTTACCCACTTTCGGTATCTCGGCTCCCACCTGTCCACCACCGCGGACATCGATGAAGAGGTTCAGCATCTGATCAGATGTGCATCTCAAGCCTTTGGTAGACTTCGAAACCATGTCTTCAGCTGTAGGGAGCTGAAATTATCCACAAAGTTACACGTATATCGAGCAGTGGTCCTCCCCACCCTGCTATATAGCAGCAAGACATGGGTCACATACAGGAGGCACATCAAGGCACTTGAAAACTTTCAACAACATAGTCTACGTTCCATCCTTCGAGTTCGCTGGGAAGACAAGAGAACAAATGCCAGTATTCTTGCTGACACCAGTAGACTGCCAAAGCAGCTACTTTACAGTCACCTAATGAATAGTAAACGTAACACTGGCGGGCATCTGAAAAGGTATAAGGATAGTCTTCAGACAAACCCGAAAAAGTGCCAAATCGACCCCCTCACCTGGGAGACAATTACTCCACACTGTAACGCTTGGAGGATTGTTACGACCCGACCTTCATTGGGCCGTAGTCTCGTCACTAATCGACACTTCGCCTGGTAACTGTGTACTGCGCACATCATTGTCATCCCTAAAAATCCCATTTAATTCATATTACGCTACATAACATTCAAATGCACCGCGCTTGTAGAACCTCAGAAAACGGGAAACATTGAGAAAGGACAACTCACCTACTCAAGGTTCCTAGACCATGTGTTGTATTGTACCCAGGTATAGTTATATCATATCAAGTGTATGTATTCATAGCATTAAGAATCACTCAGGGTAGGCATAAGATGAATGTTAAAGTCCAGTTGAGCCGGACTAGTGTACTGTAAGACTAAGTGTGGATCAGGGTTTGAAGGTCCTACTATTTACGTCTGTGAGCGTGTAGCGAACGTAACTCCAACAGATATCATATGAAAATACATGAGAACAATGATCTGGAAAAAGGATAAATGTATCAGAACTATGTGAGGTGTTGACAGTGATCTAGAAACTATACTTGAAAGGAAATATCGTGTATGCGTCGGTATGAATTTAATACACCTCGTAGCCTCACGTGACATATACCCACGACAGGTACAGTGATCAGAGAATCTTATGTCTGTGTTCAAATAGTGCAATGTGTGAGAGGAGGATCCCTCATTACAGTTTTTAAGTGAAGTTGATACACCCCCGCCATGATCATTCGGCCTTTGTTTCAAGGCGCGTCATGTACCCGCCTCAGATGCCACGTTGATATTATAATCCCAGGCATTTACCCAAGCACTAGCAAACCAAGACCTTACCTTAGTGTGTAATTTAGGATTAAAATATGTGTTTATAAGACATGAGTGACAATATACCGAAAAGTGTTCAGGTGAGAACCATAAGAAACAAAAGTGTAATTGAGGATTGGAAACTGTAGGCCTATGTGACGAGGAGCGGCGGGGCACTGGCCTCAGTCTTCTCCGTTCTACCGTCACCTCAGGTCAGTGTCCTAGCGGGCTATATCCCGCCCTATAATTAAGGTTGATAAATAGAAGTTACTACAGTTTAAAGCTTTGCCGGATATATAAGTGTGATAGGAATGTGTTAAGGGGTGGGATAACCGCCCGTCAGGCATTATTGCTCAGTCTTCTCCGTTCTACCGTCACCTCAGGTGCCATGTGGTCGGAGTACCTTGCCGCCCGGCCGCCATTGTCCCTTTGAGCGTCACAACAGGTGGGGACGACTCCCCGCTATGCCAGTCCACTGTGAACCTGTGGATTTCAAGCGCACCACTCCAAATGAATAGTCACAACTAAGGAGACCGTGAGAAACTGCGGTCGTCACTTGGAGCGACCTATAATACCAGGCGTAGAAATAGTGCTGGTATGTCTCTAGGTGAAGCCCTCGTCTTTACCCACCGAGGGCGGTGTGCGAACGAGGTGCCTGTTGTGTATACCTAAAAGTCACAAGGAGTCACATACTTGCAGGTATGGAGTGTAACATGTGTGTTGAGATGGTGCTACTATGTATGATAACCGACGGTGCTATATTCCATACAGGTGGAGCAGTCTGATGTGTTAAGGGATATTGTAAGAAGGAACGACCGAGGTACGGTGGTCACAGATTGTTATGCAATAAGTAGGTGGATGACACGCCATCAATGTAAGAGTCTGGGGCCCATCTGGGTAACCACATTTCCGTTGTTCTTCTGAGGAAGGCCAATTCATGTATATGTTTTTTACCAGTATGTTTTATAAGGAATAAATCAATTAAGACATGTTATGGTTTCACCCTTCTTTACCCTTATCGATCTGGTCAATGGAAAACCTAACCCAATGCCTAGTCCACTCTGCCCGCTACCTAACGAGCTACATGCTGTCCAGAGGGGGTCTGGTGGCAGCGACCCTTAGAAATTAAGATTAGAGTTAAGTTATCCCCTTAGATTTAGTGACCCCAGATCTGGCAGTATAACTGCCCCGTTAACCAACCTTTCCACGCCATACTTGCAGTTTCACCTCTTACCTAGAACACGGTTCACCAACTTCACCTACTCATTAGTCGTCAACCGGAGCCGAAAATGACTTCTCCTGTCCGAGTGCAGCCAGTACAACTTCAGCTACTTCCCTGGCTGGTTATTCCTATTCCCAAGGCTGGACTACTCCTCTGAGATCTACCTCCTTCAACACGCTACTCACCGAACGTCTTCTACTGAGCAGCTCCCCACCACACGGCACCTCCAGCACCAGACTGTCTTCATATAACTTATATATTATACAAGAAAACCACATTCGAGTTTCCTTCCATCCTGAGTGCTAGACAACATTAATATCTCGATACCCCTACAATATATATATATATATATATATATATATATATATATATATATATATATATATATATATATATATATATATATATATATATATATACAGTGGCGTAGCTAGAGTGTGTGCCGCCCGGGGCGGCCCTTGAGTTTGCCGCCCCACCCCCCATCCGTGCCCCCACAAAAAATACATATTGCACAGTGACTCACTCTTATATATATATATACAGTATATATATTAAATAGTTTGTGTACCATTATAATATTACTGTACTTTCACATACTCAAATATAGTATGCTTTAAATACACCCCAAACATACTTAAACTTTATAAGTAACAGTTAAACAAAAAGCAAAAACGACATATAGGATAGGGAAAAAAGTAAAAAAGTGTAAAAAATTAGGACCATCTTTATTTCTGAAATGAAAACTACAACTTTCTACAAAGTAACTTTTCTTGTTTTTTGTTGGCAAATTCTTCAATGACATTGTCAAAAACTATTTCATCTGTCAATTGTCGCTCTATAGACAGTATGGCAAGATTTCTCAACCGCAAGGTGCTCATAGTAGATCTTAAGTAATTCTTGATCAGTTTTAGTTTCGAAAAACTCCTCTCACAGGTAGCAACACTAACAGCAATTGTGAGGAAAATCCTCAGCATTATTACTATATTTGGAACCGAGTTCCCAAGGTTATACTTTTGAATAAACTGCAAAAGTTCAAGGGGGCCTTTTTTCCACGTCTGTATTCTGTCTTTAATAGTTATAGCAGCAACAGCAACAAAATGCTGAAGTCTTTTTCTCTCAACAGGTTATAGGTTGTATGTGTGGCGGGGGGGGGGCGCATAGCAAGGGTGTAGCTCATGACGTGGCCGTGATGATGTGGGTCAGGTGTTAGGTCAGACACGACAAGGATTAACTTGCCGCCGATACAAAGGGATGGATTAACGTCTCCAGTAGCTGCAGATATGGGTGATGAGCAGACCCAAAAGTGCCGCCCGGGGCGGACCGCCCCCCCCTAGCTACGCTAGTGTTCACCCTTTAATCTCACCTGAGGAGAGGGTTATCTATTTGGGTCCTATGCTTGTTTTGTAAGTGTTTTGAACTTCTGTGAGCAGTTAACTTTGTTACGGTTGTGAATCGTTGGACCCAAGTCAGGATATTCGCCGCATATTCATACATGCTCACAACAAAGGGCGACTTTGTCAGCATATCCCATTCCCG
The DNA here is from genome assembly GCF_018991925.1 of Homarus americanus. NCBI lineage: Eukaryota > Metazoa > Arthropoda > Malacostraca > Decapoda > Nephropidae > Homarus > Homarus americanus. The sequence goes on from NW_024750852.1 coordinate 1,595,075, forward strand.
ACCCGTAACAAGTGGTGACCTTGCCAGGATCTTTTATTAAACAGACAAGCCATAACTCTCCCAGGATGATTAATTATTTTGTCCCAACAGTTAAAGTTTATTAAGTTGTCATCAAATGCACTTTGTCATCTTGGGAACTTAATTACCTTCTACCTATTTTTAGTGTTGGTGTTACTGAGTGTAGTTAGTGGTTTTGTTGGTATCGAGTATGCAGTACTTCTACAGATTAGGGGATAATCCAGATCCTGTATATGCCATAAGTCCCCCCCTCTCATTTTAACATGGTTTATCTCGACTACACCCAGGTAGGGGTGAATATTCCTAATTCGGTAAGGGAAGAATCTGGAGAGATAAAGCCGTACCCTTGATAGTTTGACCGATTTTCTTGGGGACCTAAGGTTCGGGCAATTAGGATAGAGCTTCAGTCTTCTCCATCACTGACAAAGTTGGTGATCGTTGATTTTCTCACTCGAATTAAGGGGTAATCCGGATCTTGTTTACGTCGTAAGCCACCCCCATTTTCTCATTTTCTTTTTCTTTTTTCATAAGAGAGCTCCGACAATCAGGAAGTTACTAGCCCAGGAGTAGCTCGGTAAGATCCCAGTGCTTACTTAGTTAGCCTTCCCTTCAAATTTTCTTTATCTGGATTAGTTGCTTACCTTATTCCTCCGAGGTAGGTGGAATCATTCCACAGGACATAGCGGCACCGACCGTAAAATAAATCCTCTCTCGTCTTCTTTGATGGAATCTTAACGATTATCAAAATAACATGACCACCAGTGTTACTAAGTTGGATGTTGGGGGGGGGGGTGTTCTGTGAAGACCCTTCCTTGGATAAACTTACAAATTTTAAAATTAAGAAGGACTACCATATGTCTTAAGAGGTCATTAGAAACAGTCATTTAATCCCTAGAACAGCAGGGTATTGTTGTGGAATCTGCTGTCGATCAATTGACCCCCATTGGGGCTTTCTCCTACTAGGGAAGTTAGTCTTCAGACCTCTGGTAATTCTCCTCAGTATGTTATGGATAATGGTACACCTAGAGATAGTGCTACTATCATTGAGACAGAAAGAATGAAGTTTGAGGAGGAACAGCAGAAGTTTTAGGAGGAACGGCAGACGTTTGAGGAGGAACGGCAGACGATTGAGGAGGAACAGCAACTTAAAACTAAAAAGATGGAAATTCTGGATAAACAAAATGCTTTTAATCCAGCTAGGGAGTCCTCATTAGTACCTCATTATGACGAGAATTTTTTTTCTCTCTTTTGAGGATATAGCAAGAAATAATAATTGGTCTCGTATGCACTGGATAACTTTGATAGTGTAGTGGACGTCTCCCCTACAACTGCCTACAACTGCGTAGCCACCACCTGCTATCACATTCCAACGTGCCGTTGCCTAGCAACGAAACTATTCACCGGCGACTTCTCGGGTTTTCCCAACATGACTCATAGCGGCTGCTGGGTATATAAGCTCTGTCTCTCCATTGAGATTCATTCTGACCATTCTTCTTGAACTAGCAACACCTCCTCCTCCGCCGCTGCCTGGCTGCCTTAGCTCCTCCTCGCCTGCCTGGCGGTCCTCGCTCCCGCCGGCGAGCATGGCGACCCACCAGCTGTCCTTCCCTGAGCTTCCTCACCAACCAACTCTCATTCTGCCCATTTTCCTGAACAAGCAACATCTCCTCCAGCAAGCTCCACGCTGTTAACATTTCATTCAACCAGGAGGCCAGCAACAGGCAACATCTTCTCTAACGAAGCTCCTGCACATCTACCTCCTTCAACAAGCTACTCACGGAACGTCTCTATTGACCAGCTCCTCACCACACGGCACCTCCAGCACCAGACTGTCTGTCATGTAACTTATAATATACAAGAAAACCACATTAGAGTTTCCTTCCATCCTGAGTGCTAGACAACATTAATATCTCGATACCCCTACAATAGCTTCTAAAATCCTCGGGAAAGCTAGTAGAGTATCTAACGCCTGAAGTGATAGAAGTGATTATGAGGTTGTCAAACGGAGTATTTTAGATGCTTACTCAATTTCCCCTGATGGATATTGGCAACAGTTTAGGAACTATTTAAAATCTTTTATGCACACCTTCCTAGAATTTGCACTTGAGAAGGTGAGGCTAGCTCGTAAATGGTTTGAGGCAAACAACATCACTACTTTCGAAGACATGGTTAATTTTGTAGTGATGGAAGAATAGACTCCCCTTTAATGTGTTAAGACGCATGGAGAAACGTGGTGATAAAGACCTTTTACAGGCAGCTCGTTTAGCCGATTCTTACTATCTGATGGTGAAGTCATTGTCTGACAGAGGGGGAAACAATAGCCAGAATATAAAGTCTTCCTCTGGTGATAACCTTGCTCATGGGTATGGTAATCCGACACGGCCATCTAGTCCGTTTGCGTGTGCATATTGTAGACACCCAAAGTGTAAAAATAATGTGCAGGTTCCTACTACAGTGGTCCCTCGGTTAACGAGCACAATCCGTTCCAGCAGGTTGCTCGTTAACCGAAAAACTCGTTAACCGAAACCATTGTTTCAATGGGTTTTTGGGTAATTCGTTCCAGCTCACCGAAAATTGCCTAAAATCAACAAAAAAGGTAGAAAAGTACACTTACTTTGAGGTGTGTATGTAGAAGGCTCCTGGATGATGATGATGATGATGATGATGGGAATTAGAATGGGGGTGGAGGAGAAGGGAGAAGAGAAGGCATTGGGGTGGAAGAGAGGTCACCCCATGGCACCATTTCACCAATAAAATTTTAGTTCTCTTGGTGTAATTCAAGATTATTTTCTTTAAATCAACACTGCACTGCATTATATATTGTCAATATGTAAAATAAATTTCAAATTGACCAATACTTTGCTTGGAAACACAGAAAAAGAGCATTTAGTTGAAGAGAGTCTGAAGCAAGATGTTACCTCCACTGAAAAGACACAGAGACTGACGCCTGTATGGTGTGTTGACAGGCTGTTTAGCGTGCAAAAAACTAGCTTCCAATACTTCAATTATGTTCAATAATTGTTAAAATGACTAAAAAATATAATATAAAACTTTTAAAATTATTGAATAGTATAAACTTCTTGATATTTACTAAAACAGTAAGGAATTTAAGCCCTAGAACCAATTACTGTATTGGTGGACTAATACTACTGCTGGTGGACCGCCAAATGCAAGCGAAAACATGTTGAGGTCGGCTCGTTAAAAACTCGTTAATCGAAGTTAAGAATCTTATGGAAGGTAAATCGTTCACCAAAATCTCGTTAACCGAGGGATCACTGTACAGGGTACTGTATAATTTGCAGTATAATTAATAACTTACGACCATGGATGTACAGGGAGTATAATTATGAACATTCATTATTAATTGACCTGCAGAGGTTAGAGTTTGTTCATAGGTTATAGCATTTGGCATAGACATAGCTGCTGGCTTTTTAGTGAAGCTGACTGGCTGGGTGTTATGAATACATAGTGTCGCAGTATGATGCAACCCCCTCTGAGGAAGTAGGGAGCCTTGTAAAAACTGACTCGATTGCTCAAATTTGGTAATTAGTTACTTTGCTTCACGCTTGCAATCCCAAAGTGTTTGATGTAGTTATATAATTTAACATATACTGTATAGAGAGTGGCACTGTCAGTTAAGAATGATTCATGGGTCAAGGAGATCATTTCCAACCGGTTATTTAAAAAATTTAACCACAACACTGCTGACTTGTTGTAGGCAGTACATTCCAACGAGGTGAGGTTTTCCTCCTTGGAGAACCTTCTAGAAGTTTGACTCATGGATCACTCTGGCGGGGCCTGTGTGAATTACACCCCCCGGGCGAGGCCTCCGTGGGGCCTGAGTTAGTCTATTGCTGGACCCCGCATAACACACATCTGCCACTGAGACCACCTCAGTTGAACATCTAACTCCGAGACCACCTCAGTCCTAGATTACGGGGCCAGCCTCCTTCTCTACAGTTGTATATAAGTAATATATATATGTATATATAATACACTGTAAATATATACACAAACGTTGTGTATAACTCATCCCACTTTTATGGAAGAAGTGAAACCAAGGTAGACATCAATTAACAACGGACCCAGACATTTTGCTGATCACAACGGGACAAAAAATTACTACAAGAAATTACTTTTAAGTGGGACGGTCTCCTGGCAAGTCCCACTCCTTATGTGTGTGTGTGTGTGTATGTGGTAAAGGCAGCAACCACTGCAGTTAGGTTAGGTGAATGCAGGGCAGTGCTCACACACCTGTTATAGACAAGAGTTATAGTAGTGTGCACACCCTGGTCAACTCCACCCAACACCTGCTCATTAAATAACACTTGCTGTTGCTCTACCGGCCTTGATTTTCCCCGAAACAAACTGTTGTGTATTAACAAAGAAAAGGAAAATCAGTATCGCTGGCGAACCAAACCTATTATCAAACTTGGGTCATGATGTCGTCGGTGCTTCAACTGCCAGGGGAAGGGGGGGGGGGTCACCATAGTCTTTGTTTTGTAGGTTCTGTAAATTAAGGTGTGTTGAATTAAGTTAGGTTAACCTAGATTTAAGTTTGGTAAGGATTACATTTCATAGAAAAGGGCTTCAAAAATGCCATAATTTCACTGTTTTATAGTGGACACTCATAGTTTGGGCAAATGTGTTAAAAATTGGTTATTTATAATTTTAACACTTGCCATGGCCTTGCTGTAGCCACAACGGTTCAGCAGCTTGTGTTTCTTATCGACCTGTTTTTTTTTTTTATTACACTGGAACCAATTCCTCTTTTCCCTTGAATTCACAAAAAAATATTCATAAGACTGGTGACACCCATCACATGACATGTGGAATTGGCATAGCAGAGCACAGCAGAGTGTTTTGTCATCAATATGATTGGCTGTTTACAACGGGTTGTGGCATCACTGCCGAGAAAAATAAAGCAGTATTGCACTCCTAGGGGCCTAATTATCTACCAAACAAAGCATTTTCCCAAGAAATGAATATTGTATCAAAACCCACTGATGAAAATGTTGTAAGAAAAGGAACATCAAAACAAATGTCAGCGGCTATCTCGTCAATATTAACCTTGTGTTTATTTTGTTAGGCTGAATTAGGCTCTTAGGTAGGGATTAGGTTGAATTAGGTTACATTTGGTCAGGATTATGTGGTTAGAATTTTTATTTATTTTTGCTTTAGTTTATGGTTAAGTAAAAAAGATTGACATCCAGGCCACTACACCAGCATCTCACCATAAAAACAAATTGGGTGTGGATTCCTAAAAGATATGTAGAGTATAGTAATTTTGACTCCAAATTGCAGGTTTGGGAAAACCGTCGTGGTAGAGCTTCAATGCTATCTTGACATCTTCTGGGCGGTTGTACTGGGCGACAGCTTGCATTGATCCAGTTAAATGCATTATATTTTTGTCATGATTAGTACTGGTTTGAAATACTGTACAGTACACATTGCAGTACAGTACATTACTCAGTTCTTGCAAGGCTATCATGCTCATATTTTTTCATTAATTTGGTGTTCCTAAACTAGGTAAACATATTATGTCTATAACCAAGATTTTAAAAAAAATTCACAAAGATCTACAATAAACAAAAAGACTTGTCAAACAAATACTCAATGAACGAAAAAAATTTCAACAAGCTTAATGTTTTTGGGTATGAAAATTCAATTAATGAATTTCTATTTAATTTAACAAGCAAAATTTTGAGTGAACCAGCTCGTATTATCCTTCATGGAGTAGAGGCTTGACATGCTTTTTCATTGGTTGATTGGCCAACCAGGCTATTACACTTTTCAACCCATTTTCTATATTCTAGGTCAGGGAATGTTAAACTGCAGGCCAATTGTGGCCCGCCAAGGGTGTTAGGGTGGCCTGTGACCATATTTGAATTCAGTTTCTTTTATGGGGATTTGTTGACGATTTTTTTTTTAATCTTTCTTGTCATATTATTGTGCACATAGCTACTCCTTAATGTGCTGATTACCAGGTATATAGAGGTATTTATTTATTTGCTATTAGAAAGTAGTAATTATGATAATCAGTCTTACCAATGTTACACACAAACACACACACACTTACATACACAAATACAAATACAAATACACACTCACTCAGATATACAAATACACACACACCTATGCTCAAACATACAGTACACACATACACTGACATTGTCACAGCCACAGCATTTCTAACACCGGGCATGCAAGAATATTCAACTCATCCAAGAGACTCTGGCTCTTTGAACATAGTAAATGATACACTGGCACCCTATCTTTGCCACAGTTAAAATAGTCCAAATACTGGTTCACTTAAGGAATCCTAAATAGGGATGACTTGTTAAAAGACATGTTCATAAGAATCTATATTTTAACTAGTACATATTTTCTTAAAACATAATTGGGAAAATTATTGACAGTGAACTGCAATACAGTATTACTCTAACATTATCCTCGGTGTTAAAGGGTATGAACATATTATCCAGCAGTTTTGCCCTTGAATGTATTCCAGGTGTGTTTAAGCACCACTTGTCATATCCTTGGGTCACTTGGGTGGCTACCAGAGATTTAGTCATTAGTTGAGAGCACTGTATGCATGCCTAATTGTGCAGGTTTCATAGTATGGACACACACACACATACAACTCCCATCCAGTGACTGTACCTCTGGAAGTCACTCTGAGATATGATAGGTAGTGCTTAATTATCCCTGGCTAAACCCATACCAAACAGTGCACAATAATTATATTTCATTTTCAGTGTACAGTATTGTGTAGACAACCATTATTTCCAAGAGAGAAACAGTTTAATTAGGAAAAGCGTATTAATAATTAAATAAAAGTTAACTTATCTGTACTATGCAGTTTCCGGTCAACTATAGTATTTCATTATACAAAATGCACAACTTCATAAATGCTGTATTATAGAGTTTTTTTATTTTTTTACACCAACTGTAACGGGTGCTAAGGATTCAAACAGTTTTGTTACAGCTGTTTGAACAATTCTCTGTAGTTTTTCACTTTCACACGTTACTCTCTGAAAGAAAAATTATTTGAATGTACAGTAATGTAATTATTCAAGGACAGCAGAATCAATTCTTATGTAAATTACCTACAGCAAAATTTACCCTTAACAAAATTTAAGGAAGAGACAGAAAATCCTTTTTTAACTGAAGGAAAGCAGTGCAAGACCCAGTCTCCCAAACAAACCCTAGAAAACTCCTTGTAAGCCTGGGAGCCTGATCTATTTAATAGCAGAAAACATTTTCTTCCACTTTTTGGTAAAACAATGTTTTCTGTTGAAAATGGCCATTTTCATCCAGGATTAAGTACCCGTATATCCCAGGTGATCTTGTAGTTGAATCAAGGGTCCGTATTCACAGTCAACGTTGATAGTGAGCCAGACCATTGGAAGCCTGAAGCTCGTGTAGGGAGGCATTATTCAAGAATATGCTTCAGGCACTATGAGAGGTTGTAGTCCCAATCCTCCAGGTAGGGCTACCAGTATGTGCAAATCAGCAGGATAGGTTACTGTTGCCACAAACCCAGGTGTCTAGTAATCCAATAATATTTCCCTTAAAGACCCCCCCCCCCAAAATGTAAAAAACATATAGCCAAACGAACATAAAAGTGTGAAGAGGCTATTTATAGGATATATAAATTACATGTATTATTCTTTGGTGTTTGTGAGGTTTGTTTTGAAGGTTTTATATTCATCGGCACTGCCATAGGGCAGGTACCCCCTCCTGATGAATTGTTCCAATAATCCCAATAAGAAACCTGATCCATTGGGACTGCCTTTGGGTCTGTAGGGGTCTCTCAATAACCACACACATGACAGTGCTCCTGATCGGTTGGGTGGTGTAACGACTGTGAATACGGCCCAAGGTATAGTGATAATTCCGATTATAGGTAAAAATTCTTTCAGCACCTCAGGGTTTTGAACCAACCTAAACCACAAAGATAAGTTCAAACATTAAAGCTCCCAATTACACTCGATTTCTAATCCTAATAAGGGAGGAAGGAGGGAAATCAAGTCATTTACTTCTCCTAAATTGTAAAATAGGTTTCCTACACCAATCCTTCAAACAAAACTACCTTCAGTCACAGATGCCTTAGTGTGTGTGTGGCGTTTATTTTATATCAAGCTGTGTGGGAGGAATATGATATGAAAAATTCAGGTTACTGCAACCTCATTTCAATAGATCTATGACATGGTGCATGTCTAACACACAGTAGATACTTTTGTTAGTATCTAAAGATATACCAGATCAAGCAGGGGAAGAAAAATTATATTTACAAAGCTTAGTAGAAATGAGGTTATTGCAACCTTGAACGGCTGAAATCATAAATGAATAAGGCCCCATGCTTTCAAAAAAACTCCAAGTTTAAAACTCACCAAAGAGGAAAGATCAATATTCGCCTTAATGTTGTTGACATCCACGTAGAGCTTTTCACCTTTAAATATCTTGGGCACAGAGTCTTCCCCAAACATTTCTTGGAATAACTCTATTAAACACTCCTGTACAAAAATAAAATTCCATATTAATAAGGCTTGCATAGTATGTGTCTTGTTCATATAGTGACATGGTAACTGTGATTCACATTTAAACCAGTATGATTAGTACCACCAGAAAAATTCATTGAGCTAATTTCCATTTAGAGTTACCCATACAGTGGTCCCTCGGTTAACGAACACAATTCGTTCCAGAAGGTCGCTCGTTAACCGAATCCATTGTTTCAATGGGATATTGGGTAATTGGTTCCAGCTCACCGAAAAGTACATATAAAGTTAAAAAAAATGCAGTAACGTACACTTACTTTGAGGTGTGTATGTAGAAGTTTCCTGGTTGATAATGGGAATTAGAAGTGGGGGTGGAGAAGGGAGTGGGGATGGAGAAGAAATCACCTTTCAGTGGACCCATGCTTGATGCAGAAATTTCACCAATAAAATTTTAAGTTCACTAGGTGTAATTCAAGATTATTTTCTTTCAATCAACACTGCACTGCACTATATATTATCAATATGTTAACTAAAGTTCAGAATGACCAATAATTTCAATGAAAAATGCAAAAATATTCAAGACACCAACAAAACAGATGCTCTCTCCACTGTTTTCAAAGCCCAGCTGATGCCTTGTAGCCGACTCACGCATCTGATGGGCGCACAACAAACTAGTTCCCTGTACTGCATATATTATCAATATGTTAAATAAATGTTAAAATGACTAATAATTTTAATATAAAACATGCAAAAATATTAGAGCACAACTTTATTGATATTTACTCCATTGGAAACAAATGTAAACATAGAACAGATTACTGAATTGGCTGAGTACCCCTTCAGCTGATCAGCTGATGCTCAAAACAACAATACGTGATTTTCGTAAGGATTTCGTTAATCGAATTTTTGTTCGTTAACCGAATTGAAGATTCTTATGGAAGGTAATTCGTTAACCGAGGGACCACTGTACTGAACTACAATTGCCTAAAACCTCATTTGTATTTCTACAATTGTAGTAAAACTCTTAACTATATGGAATTTTGTTTTCCATATTATTTGTTAGTTTGGATCTCACCAACCATTTTAGCATTTTTTTTTTTTCAATACAGTACAGTCGTACAGTAATCTTCCCATTAGTGCAGATCCAGGTTTGAGAGCTTTCTGGGTATGGAGATGACATTTCTCATCCCCTGAAAATATCACACATCCATGAAATTTTTCTGGTTACAGGGGGTCCTCGTTATACTGTATACTTTGTACCGGTGGTGTACTGTATACGTCGCTAACAAATTGAAGAAGAAATTTTCATTATAAGTCATGTGTTTCACATATGTTGTCTGCATAATCTAGAGTTTTATATTAAGTGTGTATCTAAATATAATGCATAAATAGTGTTAAAAACATCTAATATAATATAAAAATAACTAGTTTCCCTCTACCCAACAAACCTGTTACATTACCAAGTGAGTCAACTGGCTATGCACAAGAAATAAAATTGAAAAAATTATGCATTCTTTAAAAAGCAAGACATAATAGTAAAATAGATGTAGGAAATTTAGGAGTTAGATAAAGTTTCGTGGAAATTAGATACTGAGAATAAAAAAATAACAATTTAAAGTGTACAGTTTGCTCACCTTGAAGTGCATCTTGTCAAACACTGCACTTGTGACTGATGGCACAGAGATGGAACTGCTATCTAGCTCTTGTGCCTTAAGAATCACCTTCATTACAGCATCAGCATACATGTCACTTGTTGGACTGGCAACCCACTGAAAGATTTTATTTCGTTCAAATGAGTTATAGCATAATTATAATTTATGAACATTAACATCTGATGCCTGCCAAGCATTTTTAATGCAGACACCTCTATTAGTACAGTCTCTCCTCGATTTACGACGGGATTCCGTCCCGACGACCAGGTCGTAAGGCGAAAATAATACATAGAAATTCTAAAATGAAATACAGTACAGTAAAAGTAATCAATAATGAAAAATTAATAAAGTGTTACAGTGCACTTACCTTTAATGTAGTCAGCTGAATGCACACGGGGCCTCAATAATTTTTTTAATTAAGCGTGGAGACTACATTAATTGGATCAAGCAGAGGAGACAGGGCTCGAAAATACGTTACATGAAAAATATTTTATATGACCACGGCCGTCGTATGTCCGGGTTGTCGTAAGTCGAGGCGAGACTGTACTATATTGAAAATAAATGTATTTACTCAAGCAGCACTTATAATTCTGAAGAACCAGCACTTATAATTCTGAACCAGCACTAATCCCCCAAAAAAAATAATTCATTTGGCATATGACTTAAAGTAAGTAGCTATTAGCACAGTATTAAATTTATCAACTTACTTCTAGTACCACAACTGGTGGCTCCTGAACAATAGTAACAGCATCAAATACTCGGAGACTTGTGTTCTCAGAACTGTCAGAAGCAATAGCCTCAATGCTGCCATACATGGAGGCTAAGAGGTAGTGAAGCAGCTGCCAAGATCCAGTGTAGTGGATGCTGGTTCTCTGACTAATGGTAGACACCGAGAGTTCACTGTACTCTGCAAATTGACATACACTTAGTATTATAATATACCGTAATCTACTTGTAAAGACCCTCTACAAGTAGATGTTGCCTGTTTACAGTAATTAGAGATAATGCCAGGGTATGTACTTATCTGTTTTGCATGTTTATGTACGCGATAATTGATGTTGCTAGAGCGAGAAATGAGTAAGGTTTACATCTGAATTCTTTTACTTTCCTGGAGACAAACAGGTAAATATGAGTCATGATGAAAAAGGAATTGGCTACTTAACTGGGAGTTCCTGGCTGGTCATACTGGAGGCTACATAGCCAGGATGTTGTTAGGATGGAAAAGTCATGTACAGGTACTATCCTGATACAGTATATGAGAGTCATTAAGATTTCGTTCTTTAGGTTTATGTGAGTATAGTCGGTGCCGGCCCGTGTTTCAGAATTACCAAGCTAAGCTAACCGAACCTAACCTATTACCGAAAAAAAAACAATGCTAATAACTTAGAAGAGGTGCGCAGGTTAACGAGCAACAGTAGGAAACTTTTCAATTAAAATATTACTCTTTTACATAATATGTATGTTACAGTAGACCCATCCCATTCACTGGTTTGAGATTCTCAATTTCGACGATTCGCGGTAAGCAGATGGTGGCTAGCTTGCAAACTTTTTCCCGCAGCACAACGACTCGCCCCATGCAGCATCTCGTGTTGTACTATCAAAGCTTTAGTGTTTTTGTGTGAAATGGCCCCTAAAAGACTGCCTAGTGTAAGTGCTAGTGGAGTAAAAGGCAGAGGTCAGTGTGACCCTGACAAAGAAAGTTGAATTATTAGACAAGTTAAAGGAGGGGATGAGTGGTGCCACAGCTGGTCGGTTGTTTGATATAGGTATACAGTACAGTAGTGCACTAAGGTAGTATAAGTTGCTATTCGCGGTTTTGCCTATTTGTGCCATTCCTTGGAACCTATCCTTCTCGAATAACAAGGGTTTACTGTACAGAGGGTAAGTATACTTGTCATCCACTACTCTACAGTATTTCCAAACCAATGTTTACTTATTTCACACCTAAATCTAAATTTGTCTAATTTAAAACCATTGTTATGAGTTCGCTCCTGGCTGGATAGTTTGAGTACCTTTGTAATGTCCCCTTTGTTTGGCCCTGACTTCCATTTATACATCTCTATCATATCGCCCCTCACTCTACGTCTCTCGAGGGAGTGCAAATTAAGATGCTTTAACCTGTCTCTGTACTCAAGATTCCTAATGCCCGGGATTAGTCTTGTCATTCTCCTCCGAATTCTTTCTAAGGATTCTATATCCATTCTGTAATATGGTAACCAGAATTGAACTGCGTAATCCAAGCGAGGTCTCACAAGTGCAAGATATAGTTGTAAGATGACCTCGCTAGTCTTGTAACTAACACTCCTTTGTATGAACCAAAGTACTTTATTAGCCTTGTTTCGAGCAAATACACATTGTTTACTTGGCTTAAGATTCCTACTTACCATTACTCCTAAATCTTTCTCGCAGTCGGATTTCTCTATAACATAGCTGAGTTTACATAGCATACACAGAGTACCAAGTCAGCCTCATAACAAAGGAGGCAGCTATACTCAAATCCTTATCAACTATTTTTAAGTGACACTTTAGTCAAGACCTAAACGGGCACAATAATCAAGGATGCGGTAACAGAAATGAAGTAAAACAGAATTTAATGTTTAGTGAAACATTAAATCGAGTGCCTTTTGTTTACATGTTATAGCTAACTTGCAGCACACCAAACACAGGCCATTCCAGTGTGGCCAACACCAGAGAATAATAATTTATATACAGTATCCCATAAATATCATCTTAACACTTTTATGTTTGTTTGGTCATATGGTATTTTTTTCATTTATTTATTATTTATAAATATATATTTTTTTGTTTGAGGGAAATAGTATTGGGGTACTTGATGCCTGGTTCATGGTAACAGTGGGCCATCCTGCTGATTTCACCATGTTGATAGTCCTACCCGGAAGATTGGGATCCCTACCCACCATAGTGCCCAAAGCACATACAGTACTTGAGTAACGTCTCCCTACACGAGCTTTGGGTTCCTGATGGTCGGGCTCACCGTTGGGTATGTCTACTGTGAATACAGGCCTTGGTCTCAAGGATCCCAGACTTGAGGGTTTATACCTGTACTATAATTCAATGTTTTTTTAACATAGTATTGCATGAGAAACTCTGCCAACACAACTGAGTTACAGTCGGCCCTTCACATACGCGGGTTTAGCATTCACGGATTCGCAAATACGCGGATTGCCCCGCCAGAGGAATATTCTGTACATTGAAGTAATTGAAGTACATTCAAATCGCACGCCATTCAACTCGCGCACGGCACCGAACACGGGACACCACCGCTACCGCAACCTCACACACACACACACACACACACACGCATAGCTCTCCCTCACTCAGTCAGTCTCGCTGTAACCACACTTGTGTTGACATCAGCATTGTAGTTGCAAAAATATTACATTTCCGTGAATGTATTATATCAAGCACAGTATGAATAGAACATCACTAATATAAGAGTATTTTAACCGAAAACTACTGAAAAAACGAGTAACATCTCTTGAACATCGGAAGGTTAGGTAAAGTCTCTTGTTTTCGTCATGTATTTTATCCTAATTTACATTGAAATACATCACGTTTCAGCAAAAGTACTATTTATTTCTGAGAATATGGAAATGTAATATTTTGCTGAAATGACGTACGTATTACAGTGGAAAGTGACGAAAGCAATGACTCGCTTTCTTTCGCTCAAAAGATGTTACCGTAATCGCTTTTCGAATGGTTTTCAGTTAAAAAACTGTTGTATTACAATAATATTCTATCCTAATTCACTTGTGATGCAACAGTTTTTTAACTGAAAACCATTCGAAAAGCGATTACGGTAACATCTTTTGAACGAAAGAAAGCGAAAGTCATTGTTTTCGTCACGATTTTGTCCCACATTCCACTGTAATACTTACGTCATTTCAGCAAAAATATTTCATTTCTGTGAATGTAGTATATCAAGCACAGTATGAATATAATATCATTGTAATATAACAGTATTTTAACCGAAAACTATTAAAAAAACGAGTAACATCTCTTGAACATTGGAAGGTTAGGTGAAGTCTTTTGTTTTCGTCATGTATTTTATCCTATTTTACATTGAAATACGTAAACATCTCTTGAACATTGGAAGGTTAGGTGAAGTCTTTTGTTTTCGTCATGTATTTTATCCTATTTTACATTGAAATACATCACGTTTCAGCAAAATTACTATTTATTTCCAAGAATATATTCATTCAGGCGCAGTTTAGGTAAAATATACGTGTGATGTAACATTTTTTTAATTGAAAACGATTCGAAAAACACGTACCCTCTAGCCCTGTTCAAGGAGAGGACTGGGAGAAGCTGTTTGGTGCTGCAGACGATGGCAAGGAAAATGATTTGGATGGATTTTAATGAAAATATTCAGAAATATGGTATCATAGTATTTATTCAAGTCAATTAGGATAGAATATTATTGTAATACAACAGTAGTGACGATGTGGAGGAGGCGGAGGGATAGAGCGGGGAGGAGGCGGAGGGATAGAGCGGGGAGGAGGCGGAGGGATAGAGCGGGGAGGAGGTGACTGGCGGGAGCAGGGACGAGTGGAGAGGACAGCCAGTACATTACGGGTGTATTAATTGTTTTTATAGCTATTTTTGCATTTTAATGTTAAATACTGTACATTATGTTTCAACAAAACTACCATTTATTTCTGAGAACATGGAAATGTAATATTTTTGCTGAAATGATGTACGTATTACAGTGGAAAGTGACGAAAGCAATGACTTTCGCTTTCTTTCGTTCAAAAGATGTTACCGTAATCGCTTTTCGAATGGTTTTCAGTTGTGGGATTATAAGGCTAATGATAGGATAGAATATTATTGTAATACAGTACGAGTACAACAGTTTTTAACTGAAAACCATTCGAAAAGCGATTACGGTAAAATATTTTGAACAACGAAAGAAAGCGAAAGTCTTTCGTCATGATTTTATCCCACTTCCCACTATAATATGTACGTCATTCCAGCAAAAATATTACATTTCCATATTTATTTCCGAGAATATATTCATTCAGTCACAGTTAAGGTAAAATATACTTGTGATGTAATATTTTAATGAAAATCCAGTATCGTAGTTTTCTCTTGTTTCAAATTTAATTAACAAAGATTGATGTTTCAAATGTAATGAACAAAAATTTATGTCCAGTATCTATAAATTAACTTTAATAAATGAATACTTTGTTTTACATCATCCTGTGCTACCATACCATGGATTTGGCTACTTTGGGCTCGCAAGAGATCTGCCCTGGCAACTGTACCGACACTCACAGCTGGTGGTGTGTTGGTGCATCGTTTCCAGTGTTTACTGGTAGTTACTGGTAAATATTTTTCAACCTAACGAAACTATTACCCGTTTAGAGGTCGACCCCCAATTTTTGCCAAATAATTTGGTCTTAAAAGCTCGAACTACACACAGATATATACGGTAAATAAGGACATGGGGGGCCAGGGATTTTTTAGGGAGGGGGGCAGCAATAGTACACAGATTTTTAACATTCACGGGTATCTCTGTTACCTAACCCCCGCGAATGTTAAGGGCCGACTGTACAATATATCAAGTATTATGTGTCAAGACTACTAAACAATTCTATGGATGATGAGTTAAGAATGGGTTTAGAACCTAAAGACAATATAAGGAGTGAGTATCACATTTAGAAATCAAAGAAACAATATACTTACTGCCTAATTCTTTGGGAGAAATGATATGACAGTTGAAGTTCCGTTTAACCAAAATACCAGAAACTACGCCATTCTCTTTGGGTTTATTAACAGCAAGTTCTCCCATTACCTGCAAGTCATTAAAGAATATTTTGTCGTTATGTACACAACTCTTGATAAACACTATTTTCTAATTAAATATCAATATGCACATTTTGAGGGTTGGAGCAATTAACACTAGAACCTCTATAAAAAGAGGAAATGAAATACAGGTGGTCCTCTACTTAAGAACATTCAACTTACAAACTTTCAGAGATACAAACATCATCACTGAGGGGGGTTACCTGCCAGAACAAGTGTTTAATGTGGATGAGAGTGGATTATTTTGAAGAAAATTCCAGATAGAACAAGTATTACCTAAGTGGAGAAGAGTGAGCCAGTTAAAGGGTATAGCTGTACTAAATATCCATAATCTTTTCATTTTTTACAATATGTTTGGTATCTACAAGAGTAAAGTTGGACTTACAAACAAACCTCAGGAACGTAACTCGTTGGTAAGTAGAGGAGCACCTGTAGTGCAGCGATAAATGTTCAATGGGGTTAAGCACAAAATAAATACAGTATACAAAACAGAGAATAAAGTTCCCTTTTCACCAGGCATTTATCTGGATCACACAACTTTTACCATTACTATTCTCCTTTACACCTCTTTTTATATTCACAGACAGAATTCTCTAACAACTTTGACCTTCACTAAAAACAAAATTACACAACATATATCTTACATTTTCAGTATAACAATATATTGTTCAACTTACCTTAGCCATTTTCTCCCCCCTGAAGTGAAATGTGACAGTCTCAAGATTCTTCGGGTTGAACACTTTTACAGGATTTTCTGTGCTACCTTCGTATTCTCTCTCAAGGGCTGCCTTCAAACGTGACATTTCTGTCATTTCTCCATGCACCAAAACCTTATGAAAATTATCAAAACTTAAAAAAATATATACAGTAAATATGTATACAGTATATATGTAAAACCCAATAAATTTCCTAATACTGTATCTAAATTACAGATTATACCTCCCTGTCACCATGCACATATGGAAAATGCTTGGAAATGTGAAAATACAGAACTTAAAATTAGGTGAGAGCAGATATGGTACAGTAGTTACTTTGATATTCATGAATACAGTATACCCATAACCATTGAATGTCACTGACTATTGTCTGTTCATTCAAATTTTCAAATGAGGCCTAGAGTTGTTTGTAGCAACACACCTGATTGACTGAAACGAAGACGTGTAAAGGGTCACTCAACTGAGTCTTATGAGTGAAGAGAGTTAAAGTTAACTTATTTTATTTTATTGATACATGGATGCCCTTCTTAACATAATGCTGGGGAAATGAGGCTAAACTTTTTCATCATGTTTGTACTCAATTTACAAGATTTTTTTTTCATATGCTAATTTTTGCTTCCCAAGTGCAAAAATTATCAGGGATGATCATAAAATACTTATTATCCCTTAAAGCAACAAAATATAAATATGCGAGGTTAAATACTAAAGAACTGTAGAGTGACCTGTTCCATGTCCCTCCACCAGCCAATCAGCTGCCTTGCTACAAACTAGCCCTAGGCCTCATTTACAAAGTTTGGGTGAACAGAGTAGCAACCCCTTGGAATTCATATTCAAACACATGAAACATCAGTTATAATAGAATTCAAGGCTGTCAAGTATTTCCAAATTTCAGATGGAGAGTACTGTAATAATATTGTCAAAATTTGTTACCACATTTGGAGGTCGAATAGTACGGATGAAGTGTGAAGTCTGCTCAAAGTCAGTGTGGGCAGAGAAGGAGATGTATTCAACAGAACACTTCATTGGTAATCTCTGACCTGACATAGTAGTCACTTCCTCTGGCTCCTTTAATATTTCTTTGGCCAATGTACCTTCCACACAGTAACCTGAAATTATAATAAATATACAGTAATGTACATCAATTTACAAAAAAATTAAAATAGACTATAGTAAACCCTCGGTATAATGGACACCATACATCACAGAACCCAGTTATAACAGACACCCTAAACCTATAGGACAAACCTTCAGGATAATGGACAGGAGTCCATTATTCTGAGTAGTTGTTTGATAGTTTGTCAGTGCATGTAATGAAGAATAAGAGAAGCTGAAAATTACTGAAAAACCTGAGCAATGAACAACCATTATCACACATCATGCATTTTTCTACTCATCACCACACTTGTTACTGTTCCCCTAAACCTTATGTGAAGCGGACCTTACAGCGAATATGAGAGCTGCAGCTAGCCTGCGCAATTTGAGATATTACTGTAGGGTGTCATAATTTTTCTTAGTGAATAAGTTGGGTATGCTTTGGAAATATCAAATAGGGGTGTTAAAATATCAATTGCAGATAAGCGAGGTTGTGAATAGCATGGTATTCCTGTACAGTACTGTACAACGTATTTTGTTTCTATTATTGAAGATGTTATATTAATTATGATGAATCATACACCATAAGAGGCTGATCAAGCAAGAAAGTAATATTAAATTCATAAAAAATAAATAAAACTTGGCCAATACAGCAACACACAGTCCCCCCCACCACCCCTAGCCTGTTTACATACTCGTATGCAGTGCCTTATCTCTCATACAGTACTTAGTAGCTCTCGTTAAGCCTACAGCAAATATGAATCGACCAATGTAGAGTATTCAGTGAACAAATGTTGTTCTTTTCATATGATTTTTATATTTTATCCATTTCTTAAAATAAGTACTCTACACAATTTTCCCATTTCTTAAACACTCGAGTATCCCCGTTAAAGGCAATACATTGTCTACAAAAAAAATTAACAAATCAGTAAAGATAGGGATGAGGCATGGCACACTCATATGATATGTATGGAGCCAAGACTCAGACTGAGGCATGTGCCACACAAACACATAAATTGTCCAGACTGATGCTGGATTTTCTGGATTTTTTAATTTTTTTTATTGATATTTCTGGTGAATAGCAGCGCAGTCCAGAGCACTTAAGAGAGTCCCCAAAATAGTAAATTCCAGTGTACTGAAATACCTGCATGGTGTATAAAAGTAATACTGTACTAATATTACTGTATATTGTGTTTCATTTTGCTTCACATGTACATTATATTGAATTTTATAAAGGGTAAATCTTAAAATTTAAAGAGCTAAATTTTTGGTGCACAGCAGAGGTAGCCACAGATTTGTATTGCACAGTTTAAGGGTTAATAAACCATACAGTCCCAACTTAAGGTAATTATAAGAGACATTAAAAGTGCTCACACAGCTATACGCACCTGCAATTATGACTCCATTTTTAGGATCAGGACACCACATTTCAAATAATTCCCGAGAAAGTCCACTCTGCATCATACCTGGTGAAGCCATAATGACACATGGCCCAATATCCTCAAACTGGTCCATCCCCTGAAAAACATGTGAAATTAAGTCAAAGAAACAGAGCATTACATTGTTATGGTCAGATGACAAAACCGAGTTCAGTAAGTCAACATCTAATTAATGAGAAACCTGAAAATCTTCCAACATCCTTCAACACACCATAGACAAGTATTTGCACTGATAAAATTTAGACAACTACTAACACTCATTAGAGTTCACAACATAAAGATTCATAATTCTTGTAACTCAATATACAGGTTTATGTATACAGTATAATATGTATAGTATTTTATTTTTGGAGATATGGTGAACAAAAGCTTTTTAAGTGACTTAATCCTGGTGCACATTCACACAATAAGCAGCAAACTCTAGCCTTATCTCCACTTACAGGGTGATCACAACACTGCTTAAGATACGAATACAGGAGGTCCTCGTTATTCAAGTCATCAATATCTGTGGTTTCAAATTTACGAGGTTAAATTATTATTGAATTACTGTATGCTGTGCGTAAAAAATCCACACACTCAAGAGGATTACAATGAGTACCATAATATCCATGGAGCACAAAAGTCTAATCAGAGAACGAACCAAATCTCCCGCTACACCTCCCGCAACCCCCATCATGCTCATCCCCCATACCCATACTGCGCACTTGCTCTCATTCATACGCTCACCATAAATAATGCCTAACCTTCCGTGATTTTCTACTGTTTTTCATATGCATTCTTGAAAAATCATTGCTATTAAGTTAAGGCGTTAATTGTAAGGCGTTTTAGATGTACGGAATAATAGCTACAGTATTCTATCTGCGCAGACACTTCTGCGCATGACACTTGGAGAGGGAAAAGCAAACACCTTGATCAGGCGTTAGCGTGTGCAGCACCCAAATAGCTAACAACCGATCAGCGAGTTTCTCCCACTAAAACAGTGAGTAAATACGCAGATCATGGCTGCTTATGGAGAATATTTTTATTAATATTGAAGAGTTGGGGGCATGTAAGGAAAAAAAAAACTGATACAGGTTGTACCTCTCTAGTCCGGCATTCTGTGGTCCGGAATGCTTTTAGTTTGTCCAATAGGTAGATAGGCAGCTTTTTTTTTTTTTTTTTTACTTATCTGAATTATTATTATTATTATTATTACAGGAGTATTAAATTTTCGCCCCTCAGGCCCCAATGTGGGTCAGTGACCTATGCCCGGGTGGGCTAATCCCCGTAAAAAAAACAACAACATAGCCGCGTGAAATTAAGGTTTGTTTACATCCGGCAGTTCGGCTGCTCTCTCTCTCTCTCCCTGCTCTCTGCTTGTCTATACAGAGTACAACATTTAACCCTTCAATATATACGAGCAGTAAATAAGTGTTGCTTTCATATTCTTATGTAGAGTAATGACGATATGTTTTCACATGTGCACACTTACATACGCGCAGTCTCACTTTTTTTCTTTACCATTAATGGTTAGCTACTTATATTGTCCCATTAATTAACATTAAATAACATTACTTCAAACAACCATATTAATTTTTTTACATTAATTTTACTACAGCTACAAACAGGGTCTTATTTTCTTCAGTTTTATATGTAGAACGAATCAGTCACTGGTTTTGTAAGCATTAACGAAAACAATGCCGGCAGCCGTCTCGTCTCCTCGTGTGTTTTAATATTCCACGTATTATTAATGAATTGTATTGTTCATTTTGCACACACAAACATAAATTCAATAAAAAAATTCAGAAACATTAATTAAAATATATATGAACGGTAAGTAAGTGTTGCTTTCATATTCTTATGTTGAGTAATGACGATATGTTTTCACTATGAACGGTAAGTAAGTGTTGCTTTCATATTCTTATGTAGAGTAATGACGATATGTTTTCACATGTGCACACTTACGTACGCGATCTCTCTTTTTTTCTTTACCATTATCGTTAGCTGCTACTATTGTTCCAGTTATTAACATTACTTAAAAAAACCATATTAATTTTACTACAACTACAACCAGGGTCTTATTTTCTTCAGTTTTATATGTAGAACCAGTCAGTCACTGGTTTTGTAAACAACGAAAACAAAGTCGTCTTGTCTCCTCGTGTGTTTTAATATTATACGTATTATTAATGAATTGCATTGCTCATTTTGCACACATAAACATTAATCAAAAAGACATTCAGTAATAAACAATAATGAATTCTTTGTACATAAGAGAAATGACGCTGTTTACACGATTGTGCACGTCTGAACGTTGGTGAGCCGTTCAAACCCGTCGAAATTCGAGTTTCCGCCGTCAAAATTTTAAATTATTTTCTTTTTGTGTGTGTTCCAATAAAAAACGTTGAATTAAAAACTCACGAAATTTGAGAAGCTACTGTACGACATTTAACCCTTCAATATGTCTTCAAAGAGACCATGAAGCAGAGAAAGTGGTGCTAGTGCTTCCAAGCATAAGCACAAGTCACTATCTATCCAGGAAACGGGTGAATTTCCATGGTCTGGAAATTTCTATGGTCCGGCACCGGTCAGGTCCCGAGGTTGCCGGACTAGAGAGGTACAACCTGTATAATAATAAAAATAATTCTATAAACAGTAGTATATTGGATAGGACTTAAAACAAAGCGTATGGAGAGAAAGAATTGAAAAGGATTGCACCTAGTTGAAACCTGTTCTGGCTCCGCCCGTTTTTAAGTGGCCGCTGTCCGATTTCATTAGCCGTTGGTGACTTTGGTGTAACAATATTGATAATTACTCAAATATGATTGAAACCTTAATATCATTACTCATAAGATTCTTTAAATGAGGTTAAATAAGTTAATTACAGTTCTGTAAGGAAGTGCAAAAATTAAAACATACGAACCTGAAATTCGTCGTATTTCTTGTATAAATAAGCAAATACCTAGCCGCGCGAGACAGTAGTGTGGTTTCAAAGTCTGGGAGAAATTACCTTTACAATGGGCCAGATTTTTTGTGTTATTCTGATTTATTGTTGACTGATTGGCTTTTCTTCCATTTTTCTTTCTTTCCATAATTTTCTATATATTTTCTTCACTATTTCTTTCCGTATTGTGTTCAAATAACAGTTCTCCTAATTTTATTGTTTTCTGAAGACTATGTTGTACAACAGTTATTCCCAAGACGCGGTACAATGTCGTATTTTTTAATGACGCCTTTAGTCATGAGTTCAAAGCATAATGCGTGCCATCTCTACAAGGAATCGTAGCAGCTATGGCTGGACGTTAAATCAGATGTTATTCATCGGAAGACAAGCTCTTCAGATTCCCGAGTATAAATGACAATAAGTATAAAAATAACCCTAATCCCATTATTTCTTAAGGCCAGAAATTCCCCAATTTAAATGGTGATTTTCTGGTCCCTATTAGCCTCAGACAACAAGGACCTCCTGCATCACACATACAAACATAATAAATCTTTAAACATCATTTCTTCGCAAGGTACTTACCTTTAGGTTTGAAATATGCTTGAACTGAAAAGGATTACTGATAGATATCTGTCGCTGAATCCTTTCATTCATAGCATGTGTATAAGTTTGATAGACACTCATGCACTTCTTGGCAAGAGCTGAGGCATAATAGATGGGTACCTCATGTAACTCAGGGTGTAGTTGCCAATATTCATCTGTAAGATATAATCACATTTAACTTTAGGGACCGACATCCAGGTCGTAAGTTGAAATGGTCGTAAGTCGGAAATGCTTAAATAATGCATAGAAAATCTAAAATGGGTCTCTCTTTTTCTTCTCGGCACCACAAAACACTCACTTTTAAGCTTGTCAGCCATTTTAAAGTGAATTACAAATGAAAATTTTGTCTGTGTACTGACTTTGGGACTCGAAAATACGTAATTTGACCAAATTTTGGTAAGACTGAGGCAGGTAGTAAGTGCGGGTGGTCATAAGTCGAGTAGGTCGTAAGTCGGGGAGGAGCTGTGTATATATACTATACTGTATGTATATACAGTCATGCGCCGGTTAACGTCCTAGATACGTTCTTGGAAACGTGATGTTAACCGAAATGGACGTTGTCCGATCATCACATAAACTTTGTATTTATACTTACGTGTATGTGGAATACTATATACGTACATATACACTTTTACTCTTAAATCACTACTGTAATGTGATACAGGTGATTAATTTTTATCTCGTGCAAAATACATGACTTTATATTAAAATTATTCACTGTTTTACAAGGATTCCAGCAACGCCAAGCAGATGGGGGGAGAGGGTGGGAGCTAGCGAGGGGGCGTGGGGGGAGGGGAGGTAGTACGTTTGACAGTTGGCACAGGCCCAGGTCTAACGCGTGTATATTTATCAGTTCTTAGGTGACTAAGCTTCTCTCTTATAAAAAGCCAGTGAAATGACCTGGGTGAATATAATTTACATTGCTGGGATTCTTGTAAGATAGTGATTAATTTGAATATAAACATGTTATAATTTGCACTAGACAAAACAATTTTAGTACCATAATCAAATTAGTACAAGTACACTCCAGCTTTGCACTAAGGTCATTTATTTCTTTTGTGTTTCTTTTAGTATGGTGTGTGCATGTAAATGGATGAAAATAAATGAAGAAATGTATGTAAATCTACCCAAAAATACAGTTGAAAAACTTTATATTATAAAATGTACACTGATGTGCTACAATATTCTCCTATAGTCCGAGATATTATATGAAAAACTTAAGGCCTAAAACCCCCAGGGGGAGGGGAGCAATATAATTTGACAGTTGGCACTGAAGGCCAGCGTGTTTATTTATCATTCTTTAAGAGTGACTAAGCTCTTCTCATAATTTGCCACCCAAATGACCTGGGTGAATATAACTTACATTGCTGGGATTCTTGTAAGATAGTGATTTATTTGAATACCTGTATAAACAATCTATATTTGCAATAGACATAACAATTTTAGTACCATAATCATTTAGTACATGTACAACACAGGTTTGCACTTAGGTCCATTGTTGACCGAGGGACCATTGTATTGCAGTGTACTTGTTCTGTACAATATTGACTAAATTCACTAGATAACATACACAACTAATGGTTGGTAAAACTTGTCAAGTAAGTGAGTGTCAAGTCTGTCAGTATGAGTGGCACGTGTGAGTGCTTGTGTCTCCCATCATAGGAGTCCGTTTTTTCTCGCTTCAGGATGCCTGAGTCCTCTGTTTTCTCTCTCTTAATCAATTAAGTTTGCACTAATAATTTGCTTACTTTAAGCTTAATTTTTCTTTATTTTCTTGAAAGTTACACCATTACAATGATAATTAATAATTAAATAGCAAAAAACTAAACTGAACATACCCAAAATCAATAGAAGTTCCTGTGCTCGGCCAAGAGCAAATACAGGTATTAGACAGCGGCCTCCTCGGCCTACAATTGTATGAACTGTTGTAGTGAAGCGTGATTCTCTACTCTCACGGGGTTCATGAATGCTGACTCCATATGTTGACTCAATCATCAAAACATCTGGTCGAATCTGTGGTATTTCTGCCATCATAAGGTGACGGTCCTCTTGCCTTGAAAAGTCACCAGTATAGAGGATCTAATTAAGAAAAATGTACACTAGCCATAAGAAATATTTTATCTGGTTGTTAAATAATTATATCTGAACATTATCTGTTTAACAAGTGCCTGCCACTAAAGATGCTAGAATTCCCACTAAAGAAAATTAAGCAACCATAACCCTGAACAACAATAACTGAAATTACTGTATTAATTATATATCATACTTATCCTTGATCTTGTTGGGTACCAAGCTTCTTCAAAATTTACTACTATCTATTTGAGTTATTACTGTACTTGCAAAAAATTGCATGTACACATATGCTGACACACCGTTTTGGTGTCATGCCATTACAGTAGAGAGGCAAAGGACAACAGACTAGCAAAGAATAGGGAAAACAAGTGATTAGAGTTGAAAAGTTACCATTATAGTGCCAAATCTCCCACTGCACCACAGCAAAGTCTAAGTAATGAAACCCACAACACCTATCCATGTACAGTGGTCCCTCGGTTAACGAACGGTTCGATTAACGAAATTTTCAGTTAACGAATTAGCTCCCACAAGGATTTTCAGTTCGATTAACGAACAAAACTTCGATTAACAAAATTCTTACGACAAACACATTTTGTTGAGCGCATCAGCTGATCGGCTAGTCCGCCAATACATTAATTGATTCTATGTTTACATTCGTTTCCAGTGAAGTAAATATCAAGAAAGTTGGTCTCTTGAATATTTCTGCATTTTTTATATTAAAATTATTGGTCATTCTGAAATTTAGTTAACATATTGATAATATAGACAGTACAGGGAACAGTTTTTGTGCAATGCTTATTATAATGCATCCTCAATATTACCTTGTAATTCAATTGACAGTAGGAACATTATAGAATCTAGTCTCATTAAACATACCGAATCAGTCAACATGAATTTGAGTAATGGTATGTACAAACTGGATAATGTCGTAATTAAGAAGATTTGTAACCAGGTGAGAAGATTGGGTCAGCTTACCCTCTGACCTGACTACCGACTGCTGCGGTGCTTTTTGAAGATTAGTAGGGTCATTACCTAATACCTGACCATTGTGGACCTGGTCTCACCCTCCTCTGTATATATACACCTTGTTTTGTACTTCTCCTTAGTCTGTACTCACCCCTGAAGATGTAAATTACACAAAAGCGCTTGGGAACTTCGTGTTTTCTTTTTTCCTTGTGGTTATCAGCATATACCTGGATCACGCGCACCCACGGTGATTTACTTGTGATCGGACGTTGTTCGGTCAGACGTTAACCAGCGTGTGTGTGTGTGTGTGTGTGTATATATATGTGTGTGTGTGTGTATATATATATATATATATATATATATATATATATATATATATATATATATATATATATATATATATATATATATATATATATATATATATATATATATATATATATATATATATATATTGGTGTACTGTATTGCATTGTGTTTTTAATGTAGGCAGATGAACAGTTCATGGACGTGAAGCTATTGTGATGTTTAACAGTGTGAAATGCGTAAGTACCTTCTGCAGCAGTGACAGCATCTTCAGTTTTACTCCCTGGTTTGACAAAAAAATCTGTCAGTTTCATCGATGAGCCCTCTCCTTCAACTGCTTTCTTGTGTTTGTCTGACTTTACATGTGTTTGCAAATCATTAATGCCTTTATTTGCCACAGAGACATACATTCCTGGTTTGCACACCAAACACTGAGCTTCCCATTCATCCCTGCTTCTCTTAAAACATGGGATTTTGTTCTGTAACTCTACAGTGAATTTACATTTGCATTTGGGCATTTTGTCTGTGGGGTTTACGGTACCGTTTTATACTCTGGAAAAGTACAACAAATCGTAAGCACTAGCTGTGGCAACAAGCAACAAACCCAGAACAAAGACTAAGATCAAACACTGTCACTGCAGGTTAAAGATGGGCCAACCACCAATCACCGTCATAGTTGTCAACACACGTAAATAATATAGCGAAAGTGGCTAGATTATGGTTGAAAATTTCTAAAATGCCTTAAATGCAGGACAAGAAAAACACATGCTACAGTGTAAAAAAGCCATACGAAAAAAATGGTATACTTTCAACATTTCATTTATGGCTGTAATAGCACTAAATACAAAAAAAAATTATAATACAGTGAACCCTCACTTTACGCGGTCAATTGAACCCACGGCGGCCCGCGTAAAGTGAACAACATAACATATGGGATTAATTGAAATAGAGACCAGGCCGACCCCCAAACTCCACTTTTTCAGACACAATACCTACGTTGTAGTAAAAACAACTTCTTAATTTTATGATGGTATGCACACACAATTAATAATTAAGAGAAATATCAATAATATTAGGTTTTTTAACACTTACATTAGTAGAAAAGATGGCTGGGCACACGGGGATGGGAGGTTGGTTCCGAGGCAGAGGGCAGATTATTGGCCCTCACCTGTATCAATTGTATCACTATCCACCACAGAGGCTTGCAGGGCCTCTTTGTCAAACCCCTCAAAGTCCATATAAGTCCATATCCTCACTATCATTATCACTATCACTGACTTGGGCTGGCTGTGGTGGGTGGCGGGTGAAGAACTCGGGAATGTTTTGATGACTGGGCGACCTTGTGCGCACCCTGCTCGTGCCGCTCTCTGCGTAAAAGGGTACACGCACCGCGGAAAGTGAGCATTCCGTGTTCGGCAGGGTACCGCGTAAACGTGGAAACACGTAAAGTGGGACCGCGTAAAGCGAGGGTTGACTGTAATGCGCGTGGCTGAAGAACAAGGAAAAGCAGTACATGGCACTACATGCTAGACCAAAAACTGCTAGCAGCTAAGTTGACAACACCGTACAGGCGTACATGTGACTTATCAGCTAACGAAAACTGAACGAGATCTCTACGGTTTTCACCTCCCCTCTCTCACAGTCTCTCTCTCTCGTCATTACAGCTTCATGTTTTTTCCGTGGAGAAAATGATGGAAGCTGAAATTCCGGACTTTTGAAGAATTTTAAAAATTAGTTCCGGATGAAGATTTCGAGACCTGAATGGAGGACATGTCCGGGAAAATACGGACGTATGGCAACCCTAGGTAATATGACATACACACCTCAAAGTAAGTTAAAATATAGTATTCTATTGTTTTTTATATATTATTGTACAGTATACTGTACAGTACAGTGCTGTATTTAGTTTATATTTAATGTTTTGTTAATTCTATTACTGGTATACAGTACTTTGTATGTACTTTTTCTGTGAGTTGGAACCAATTACCCAATATCCCATTGAAATAATAGATTCGGTTAACGAACGACT
Organism: Homarus americanus; assembly: GCF_018991925.1. Lineage (NCBI taxonomy): Eukaryota > Metazoa > Arthropoda > Malacostraca > Decapoda > Nephropidae > Homarus > Homarus americanus. Next base: position 1,623,216 of record NW_024750852.1, read on the forward strand.
CTGTGGAACGAATTGTGTTCGTTAACCAACGGACCACTGTACTTCTTTGACCCTGTTGGTAAGAAACTTCCATCAACAATGTGTAAGTGTGGGTTGTGATTCAGTGAGGTGAGAAGCCGGAAACAGCCCCATAAATAATGTAATTCACACAGCATTTTGGTGGAAGCATTCAGCACCTTATCAAAAACCTCCAATCAAATAAATGTTTCTATGTCTATCTGCTGTTTTCAGACTTTTTTATTATTACCTTTAAGGGTCACATCGGAAGCACAGCTTTGTTTTTACTTAAGGGATCAAATAAAATATGAAGCATTTATTACAGATAAGATTATAGTTACCTTTACACCAGCAATCTGAATCATAAACATTGCAGCACCGAGAACATGTCCTGCGTGATAGCACCAAAACTTGATGCCATGTACCTCCTTCTCTTCATGGAAGTTAATCACATTAATTTTGTTAAGGGAAGCTTCAAGGTCACTCTCTGAGTACAGCATGTGCTCAGTGGCAATGTTACTGTCAAGAATAAGAAAAAAAAGAACATATGACTGAATTTCCAGCAAAGAGACTTAAGCCTTTCAAATTAATTTGGTGGCTTCTGAGGGATAAGGTTATGATACTGGTCACAGCAAACTTTGTCCTCTTAGAAATAATATATCCTGCTTATATATTTTAAATACAACCACTTAGGCCATGCATATCTTTCTGCAATGATACAACAAAAGGTAAGACTTTTATCACTAAAAAACAACAACCTGTCAAGTTTTTGTACAAATAGCTATAAAAAACGTCTGTACTCAATCATAAAATTAAATAAATTAATGATACAGGTTGACAACCCTTTATCCGAAATTCCGAAAAGCTCTGAAAACCGAAAGTTTTTTTGTGGGGCCATTTTTTTTTGTTTTTTGCTTTTTAACAGGGATTAGCCCACCCGGGCATAGATCACTGACCCACATCAGGGCCTGGGGAAAAAATGTAACAGTAATAATAATTATAATAATAATAATTATTCATAGTAAATAAAATTTTTAATAAAAATACACCAAAATAAAATAATAATGATAACAATAATAATAATAATAATAATAATAATAATAATAATAAAATTAATAATAATATCAATAATACTGTGATAATAAAATAATAATAATAATAATATAGAAATACAAGAATGAAAATAAGATCAAAATTGAGAAACACAACCTAGACCTATGAATTATTATTATTATTATAATTTTTGTTATATTTTCGCCCCCCAGGCCCTGATGTGGGTCAGTGATCTATGCCCGGTGAGCTAATACACATTATAAAAAAAAAAAAAAAAAAACTAACCATTCTGAAAACCGAAAAATTCCGAAATCCGAAATGCCCCTGGCCCCAAGGATTTCGGATAAGGGATTGTCAACCTGTACAACAAGGCATAAAACTGTCTTTAAAGTTCAACTGACAGTCAAGATATCACAAATTACACTAATTTTTAAAACAGCAAAAATGAAAGAGACAAATACAATGCAAAACTCATGAGAAAAATTAAGAAGTCCAATGAGTATGATATCTAAACCCATGAATTAAGATGGTTTAACAGTAGCATCATCGTAAATCAAGGGATGCTTGTACAGTAAGTGTCGAGGATGGAATTATACATAAAAATATTTTCTTTGGGTTACTACTGTAAATAATTTTATAGCTTACCTAACTTTAATGTAATCAGAGAGAAGCCACTTGTAAATTGCTTTAGTTGGATGAGTCATGAAGCAACGTCCTTTGAAGCGTGTTCGCATCAAAAACCACGGCAAGCCACCAGCATGGTCCAGATGGAAGTGCGACACAAGCATCAAGTCTATTTGTTCAGGATCAATATGGTCAACAAAGGGCAGAGCACTCATTCCAGTCAGTGCAGGATGGATGCCAAAGTCCAGCTGGAAAGAAGCCATTTTGATTACCAAGCTCATCATACTTCAAGTGTCTTAATTCTCACTCAATCAATTAAGGCACCATCATCTGGTCTGAAAGTTTGTGATTAAGGCCAACTAAACACATTTTCAGGGTGTTTTGAATCTTATCAGAGGGATGTCAGATCTTAATTTCACTCATATATCCCAGTCTCTGCCTTTCCCTGGCTCTTTTACAATACTGTACCTTAATTTCAACCCCTTCCTCAACCAAAGACTTGTTAACATTTTACCAAATTGCCTGAATATTCTGTACACTATGATGGGACTTATTTTTAGAGGGATCCTGAACCATGGTCGTAGCCTGTTACTTTACTTGTAGCCCCTTTAAGAGGTTACAGCATTTTAGATGATGATTGGGAGTCCTGATGTTACTGGACTCTTCAAAGCTTCTTTACCAGCCTCTATGTCCCTTCAGCCTTCAAGGAGGTCGGGACATTTAGTGTGGGCAGAGATGCTGGGGCATCACTGCCTGCCAATACTATTACAGGTTCCCCTAGAGCACTACTGTTCATTGATGCTTGTTCAGGAGCCACTGGAGTGGCAGTGCATCCGTCATAGTGGATGCACCATTCTCAGACAGCGCAGGGAGGGTCTTCAATAATACCAAAGACTTAGCCTTGAGGGGTTGAGGTTCCCTAGCTCCCATGGGGTGGTGAGCTAGGATGGTTGCATAGCCAGAATGTAGAAGGGCCTTTTCCTCTGCTTCAGCAAAGCTGACCCACTGCTTTGCTCTGATGGTTGTAACTCCTTCTCAAACTTGCATAGAACACACTTCTTCAAAGAAGGAACATGATCACCCTGCAGTAGAAGCAGCAGAGTGGCCCACTGCACACATTACCATCATGAAACTACTGGTCACAGGACACACACACAAACACACACACACTCCGGCAAATTCTTATCTTCCTCTGACACTATACTGTAGCTGATATAGACACACTGTTGGCATAGGTAGCAGAACCAGGCAAAGAGGAATATGGGTGTTGGAGAGTACTCCATCCATCCTCTTCTTCACCCTCTCAAATTTGATCGTGGGCTGTGTTCATAAGGCATCCAATAGGTCTGCCTCTATGCAATGTACAAAGTCTGGTCCATGAATTGCACCACAACTTTGACTGAATGTCTCATGTCAAGAGCAGAAGATAGGTGCCTCTGAGAAAGACATAAACACTTGGACCTTTTGACTGTCTCATATGGAAAAACTTCCACTAAGAGATGCCCATCAGTCTGTTTATAAATATTTGGTTGGCTTTCACAGGTGGCCACAATCTAATCAAACATCTTGAAGACACCAAGGTCCATGACTGATTTACATACCACCTTCTGGGTGGAGTACAAAATGCTTGTACTTGCCACAGACCCTCTCTTTGCCTTGTTGAGAATAGGCTTGTCATTCCTTGAAATAATCAACAAGCCAGGTTGGTCAGAAGAGGAAAACTCAGAGGCCTGGCCAGTCATCTCATGACCATTTGTTTATATTATTCTTTTTTACCCAAAGATTTTTAATTTAGTAATACAGGACCCCACATATCATGTACAGTAGCTAAAACAACTATGTGTGCATACTTTGTGGGAAACAATATGAGACCATGAATGATAAATTTTGGTATATGAGGGCTGTCACTAGTTACACGTAAAATTTTGGAACTTGTTGACCTCCACCTGCACAGATAGTTGTTTAGCTACTGTACCTCTACCTACCAAGAGACAAACAGGTCCGAGCAAAGGTCAACAAGGATGCCCTTGATGATGCAAAGACCCCAGCCCAGACACCCAACTATCCAACTCACAGTGGTCTTAGAGGCGACTATCATACATTACTCTTTTAAATTCTGCTGCTACAGCAAATAAAATAAAAATGTATAATTACCTGTCACCCTGCACCACAGGGGAAAATATTTACATGATTAACAAATAGGAAGTCTCAGAGATCTGAATTAATAATACAAGGAGGAAGACATGTGCAAGCCTGATGATCAGTGTAGTTACTGCACTTACCAAGACTTTTTTGCCTTTGAATTCTAAGAAGTGACATGATCGTCCAACCTCTTGACCAGACCCCCTGCAACAAATAACATGTCATCAATTTAATGTCAAAATTGCTTATGTATAACAATGCTTTCTTTTTTAAAACAGGTTTAATAAAACCGTTATCCCAAAAATTATTTTTAAACACAACAAATATGGCCTACTCTTATCTGCAATCTGAGGTGGGAAAAAAATAATAATATCTTACCAGAATTTTTTTTTTTTTTTTTTTGGGGGGGGGAGAGATGTGTTCAATTGAGTTCTGCCACTGTACCTTGATATTTTTGGATGATATAATCCAATAGATAAAGTAGCAACCCTCTTATGTTGTATCTCTTTACCTAAATTTATCCTAATTAAGTTAAGATGATTCTATTAAATTCAGATTACAGGAAAGGTGTTGACTGCCACCCATCCAGTAATAACATAAGTACTATAATTTAATGGTTTCTTTCTTAATGCAGTATGTTTGTTTCAGTTCATAAAATGGCTAGGAAGTTAGGTAAGGTTAGGTAGGTTTCTTTGGTAGGCTAGGTCAGGTTCTATTAGGTTCTGCATATCATTGTATCATTTTTACTACTATCATCCAAAGAATATCTGTGGAAAACAAACAAAATCGATCAATGCATTCTGGTGTTACCCATCTGCACCAGTATTACCAAAATACCTATGTCAAAAAATATGTATTATAATTTCGCTGTATTTTTATGTAGTGGATACAGGTACGGCAGCCGTATTGATGGACTGTGTTGTTAAAGGTTAAGTTAGGTAATAGAGTAGGTTAGTTTAAGTTTAGTTAGGTTAAAATAGGGAAGTCATAAAATAGGCCATCATATTAATTATCATTGTATAGTCTGCCCACCACACATGCGCATTAGGCTGCCGTACAAGATACACCCCATTTCGTCACCGATCCGTTTTATCACCAACCCGGTTCGTTACCAATATCAAATCCGTTTTGTCACCACTAACAATTGCTGGTATTAGTGACAAATTGTAAGTTATTATTTTACACGAATAGAAATTACACATGTATACAAACGACTTGACAAGTATTGTTATTATTACACATGAATATTAATTATTAATAAAGAAAATTAATAAAACATTGGTAAATAAACAAAATATGGAACAAATGAAGGTGATTTGGCACCAACGCATAAACCACCGAGCAGCAAAGAACAATCTCCTCTACCCTCTTCTTCACAGAGAAGCCTGAATGGTTGATTTGTAATTACAACCAGTTGCCGAGCACAAGCTAAAATCATGTCTTCTACCAAACTTGCATGAGTAAATTTTAGTCTTTCACATATTGTTTAAGTGAGATGCTTGCATGAGTAATAACGTTTTTATTTTCTTATTTCCGTCTTTAATAAATTGTCTTGGTGATATGCTTGCATGATCCAATGTATTGTTATGCCAAGGCATAATTTTGTAAACCAATTTTGTAAACTAGGTGTTTTGACTAAACATTGGTAAAGATTACCGGGCCACATAGCCTGTTGCATCTTTCACATATTGTTTAAGTGAGATGATTGCAGGCATATGAATAATATTTATATATTTTTTTAAATTTTAATCTTTCACATATTGTCTTAGTGTTTTTTATTATTTTCTATCCCAACCAACAGTTATTTTCGTGTATATAATGATTATTAAGTGAAATGATTGTAGGCTTATTAAAAAATGTTTTTACTTTATATTTTCGTGGTTAATACATTGTCTTAGAGTTTTCTATTGTTTTCTATCCCAAGCAACAGTTACTTTCGTGTATATATTGATGGTAATGAACGTGGTGACGAAATGGGCATACCCCGCCGTACAGTACTTGTATCCTGTACCATATTTTTAAGCCAGTGGCATTTCCCGAAAACCGGGTATATTTTAAGGGGGTATAACCTGGGACCTTACACCAGTGGTTCATCAGGTTCTGGGCATGAACTGGCTCCAAAATGTACCTGAGCCTGCTCTAATAAGTTTGTTATAATAAACACTAGTTATTCTTACAACGGAGTAATTTTCAGCTCGTCACTCTCTTCATCTGGAAGATACAGAACTTGAACCCTTGGTCGATTTGTTGTCATATTTGTTTTAGCTAGAGTACTGTTGTTGCCGCCACTCACACCACCACTGTGTTGACTCAGAGACCCTCCATGTAACACCCGGCGCCACAGCTACCCTACATATAACTGTACCTCAGAACGCCCGTCTTTATATTACCTCACATATACATAAACGGGATATCTCATTAACTTGAGAGTATACCTAAGTTAGGAGTAGGAAAAACATACATCAAGCATAAAAATCAATTTTATAATGGTGTTGATTATGATGCATTCTCTCCAGTCTAGATTTAGATTATTTTTATTTATCCTCTCCGCCATTGATAATATTTCAGATTTTGTTCAGATTTGCATTATGTAATCATCCCCGAGAGAATTTAGCTTCCTGAAGAAGTGAACAACCAGACCAAGTCAAACGCCTCAGCTGTGCCTGGCAGCAACACGTGTACATCAACTAGGTATGTGTATTTGTCCATAATGTGCTTTATTATATTAGTTTATGTGTTATATCTATTGTTCAGCCTTAGTAATGAACTAAAATTTTGGAATTATAAAACAATTTTGTTTATTTGACATCCACTGTTAAAGCTTTTGTGCTAATTGTAAGGTCGAGATTGTAGGTATGTAATTCCTTGCTATTTCGCCTTGTTAGGAATATTTTTCGGAAAAAACATATATAGAAGAATACATGTTTCTTCTCGAATAATAGAAAAAAGATATGGTAAATAAAGAGCAGTTCACACAACTCTGTTAGAAAGTCAAAGCTATGTTTTATTAGTGTATTTTTGTGTTTTGATTTGTTCTGACCTTCATTTACGTCGGAAATTGACTGGTTTTTCTTATTAGTTATTACCCCCTTCTACCCCAACAGAGATTTAGGGTCATCTCGTACCCAAAAAAGTCAATTCGTACCTAAGATAACTCTCACCCAACTCACAGGATAAGTCATACCCAAGATTACTTACACCCAATTCAAGAGATAATCCATACTTATTAGGGTAAATTTTTCTTGTCACACCGTTCACTTTTAGCAAGTTAAAAATATATTTTTCTAGTGTATTTGTGTATGCTGAGACCGAATATGACCTTCTTTTTTTGGCGGAAATTAGCCGGGGGTTTTTTTGCAATTTATGTTTTTGTTTGGCGTTTTCCGAGAAAAAAAAAGTGTTTAAGCGACTAAAAAATACATAAAAAAACACTAGAAAAACAATAACCAAACCTAACCTAACCTAACCTAACTTAACTGACTCACCATATGATGGAATCACCTATTTCTTACCTTATTGGCCTGGTTCTTGTTCGTCGTCGCATTCTGGGATTCTTACACAACGCCACATATGTTGGTCTTTGCGATATTTACATTCAGTTTTGCTCCTAGTACACTTTACTGAGGTTGGAAGAACACCATGCGATTGAAAAAATGCTATACTGTAGTTTCTTCGTTTTTTTTCCAAAAACTCGCAATCAGCTCCATATACTTAAAGTGACACCCATCGCAGACTTTAATGGTCGGAACTGAACTTGAATTTCAAAATATGAGAGACCAAAAAGAATACTCGAATTTGATTGGGCCAAAAATACCGCGAATTAAACCCAAAAACATTTTAATTGGTTTCAAAATTGAAAAGGCTTTTGATTGGCTGCGTGACGTGTACAGCAGCGCATGCGCAGGATGATTTATGAAGGAGACACAGGAGACACGCAGTGTTGGAGGGGAGGCAGACGATAATGGCGGGATGTTAATGGAAGAAAATAGAAAATATTTTGGAAAAACTATCTCCGTTATTATACATTTCCGCTGGTAATGTAATAGGTGAAAATTATCTTATAATTAGACGTCTTATTCGAATATGATAATAGATTAGTGGTAGGAATGAATGGTGTGTAAAGAAAATAATACCCTTATTAGTATATATACCATGCATTTTAGCTTTATCTATGATTTCAAAAAAAATTATGTAAATCTTGTAGGAAAGTGCAATGAAATAGGGAAATGTAATGCAGGCTTTAAAATGGTTGCATCTCATTACATAAGTTATGTTATTCCATCACACAAACATTGCACTACAAGTATCCTACATCCTTGACCACCGAAGGGTCAAGACGTACCCGGCGCTCCTCTCGGAGCAGCCAGGTCAACTGTTAAGTTGGCCCATACCAACTCCCTCCCCTGAACCCTCCTCCCCACCGGAATATCAACAAGTTCTCGCCAGAAGTTA